>NC_041385.1:358753430-358799977 GCF_002162155.2 Triticum dicoccoides
CTCTAGTAATTGGTCCAGTATGTATAGCAGCAGGGGCTATGGGTGTAACAATTGTATTGATGTCCTCATCAATCTCCATGCTTGTTCTTGCTCCAATGTTCATCTTTCTCCAAGCTAGGCCCATCATTTGTAAGCAAAACAAATGTATCCAATTTAGGCAGCATCATATTCTCATGAACATTAGAATCATTACCAAGAAACGAAAGTACCTGGTAATTTAATTGGCGTGCGCGAGCTCTAGTAATTGGTCCAGTATGTATAGCAGTAGGGGCTGTGGGTGTAACAATGGTATTGATGTCCTCATCATCAATACTTATATCACATTATATCTCAATACTTATGGCTATTCTCTCTTATTTTACAAGGTCTACCATAAAGAGGGGGAATGCCGGCAGCTGGAATTCTGGCTGGAAAAGGAGCAAATATTGGAAACCTATTCTGGACTGCTCCAAAAATCCTGAAACTCCACGAAACATGTTTTTGGAATTAATAAGAATTATTGAGCGAAAGAAATACATCAGGGGGCCCACATCCTGGCCAAGAGGGTGGGGGTTAACCCCCCTACTGGGCGCCCCCCTGTCTCCTGGGCCCCCTGGTGGGCCCCCGGTGTCCATCTTCTGATATATGAGAGCTTTTAGATTGGAAAAAATCGTGGGCAAGCTTACGGGACGAAACTCCGCCGCTACGAGGTGGAACCTTGGCGGAATCAATCTAGGGCTTCGGTGGAGCTGTTCTGTCGGGGACACTTCCCTTCGGGAGGGGGAAATCATCACCAACGTCATCACCAACGATCCTCTCATCGGGAGGGCGTCAATCTCCATCAACATCTTCACCAGCACCATCTCCTCTCAAAACTCTAGTTCATCTCTTGTATCCAATCTTGTATCAAAACCACATATTGGTACCTGTGGGTTGCTAGTAGTGTTGATTACTCCTTGTAGTTGATGCTAATTGGTTCACTTGGTGTTAGATCATATGTTCAGATCCTTAATGCATATTATTACTCCTCTGATTATGAACATGAATATGCTTTGTGAGTAGTTACGTTTGTTCCTGAGGACATGGGTGAAGTCTTGCTATTAGTAGTCATGTGAATTTGGTATTCGTTCGATACTTTGATGAGATGTATGTTGTCTTTTCCTCTAGTGGTGTTATGTGAACATCGACTACATGACACTTCACCATTATTTGGGCCTAGAGGAAGGCATAGTGATGCGGAGCATCCCTCGCTCATCCCCATGGACGTGCCCACATCTCCCTCAACACCTCTTGGACCCATGACACGAGCCCGAGCTAAGGCTATTGAAGATAAGGTGAACTCGCTCCTCTCCGAACTTCCTATCCCTACTCACGAGACATGGCTACTACCTCATTCGGAAACTCTGTGTGTTATCAGGTGCCTGGAAGCGAGCCACGGAACAACTACATACAAGAGCCAAGACGGCGAGGACCCCAAGCATGATGGACAAGAAGAAGAGCTGCAACAGAAGCTACAGGCATCGGACGTCCGACCCTGTCCGGACGTCCGACGAGTCCCAGGACACGGACGACCGGACCCTCCGCACGTCCGGTACCAGGCCACCCGAACCAAATATACGGATGTCCAAGACGCTCCGGACGACCGGACGATCAACACCCGAGTGATAGAGGCGGGGTGTCCCGATCTTTCGATGAGATGATAACTATCGATTTGGTGGAGACGACTTTGACGATCCGACTACAAACGTGCACGATGTTGCGCCTTAGCAATCGCTAAACCAATCTCCTGAGGTTATTGACCACGCCGGAAGCACGGTCAACCTGACCACGAAGGTCTATTCCTGCAAGCAATCGAAGAACAAGCAAGAATATGATAAAGCAATCTGAATATTGCGAATATAGATGAAGTATTGATAAAGGTGGGGATCCGTAAACGGTCTTGGTCTGGTCGTTGGACACAAACAAAGTACACGAAGTTGCAATGGCTAACTTTTAACTAAACAAATCCCAAGGAAAAGCTACTAGATGGATCTACTTATATAGGAGCAAGGGGTGGCGGCCAAGGAGGTGGGAGGACGTCCCAAGGCAGCCTAAAACTAAATCTAGGTCGTACAAGGCCAATGGGCCCAAGTGGAGGTGATGTAACACCTTTGGACTTGTAGTTTGACTCGGATTCTGCTACAGCATCAGATTGTTTCGTCCACAACTCAATGCTCCGGACGAATTTGAAGGTGATTCCAATTGGGTTGGAAAGTGCACGAAATCTAGTTTCCAACAAAAAAAGAATCACCCAATTCGGAGTCCGTATGAAAAACTTGTGTGCGTTTTGAGTCAGGTATGTCTGTGCAGTCCGAATCTGAATCCAGAACGTGAGAGACTTGGACTCTATCTTTTCTTGGGCCAAAAGTAACATGAGAGAACTTTTTGGACAGCAAATAAACATCTCTTTCTTCCTTATCTTCTCATGTGGATTGTACAAATGTCCCATACACATGCAATTAGACAAAACACAAAAGTGTGTGAAGTATTTTTGTTCTGGATAACATAAATAGATTATTGAATAGTTTGCACTAGAAATCACCTGACAAATATGCATATATGCAATATTTTTGGTCATATCCAAGGTAGTCATGTCCTCATCATCCTCCCCTTCTTGAAAATAAAGCCGTCCTCGGTGTTGCTTAATCTGAAATGTGGCTAACAAAAGAGACAAGGTGTACATGTTGTATATGTATATGTCATCCATTTTTACTTCCCTTGATTTTTGCATATATGGCACATGAATAGATGAGTAACTTGCATAGTTCATAAAATCTAAAGCCAAAAAATTAGCACAAGAAGTAGAAGGCATGAAAATATTGCAACTCAGTTTGCACATATAAGTGAAGCTCTTATTCATTTCAAAAGATTGACAATGTTCATCATTAAACCATCCCAACATTGGTGAATAAACCTTACTTGCATCAAATTTACATGCTACAACATGCTTAAATAAGCAAACATGCAATAAGTCATTCAACACAGAATCATCACCAAGATTAGAGGTCATATCAAAATGATTAAACATTGGTTCTTTTGCATCAATAGTTAATTCAATGGGTGCACTCAAAATTGTTGGTATTTCAGTTGTTTGATCACATGGCAAAGTCAAATTATCAACGTAGTCCTCTAAAATAGGTGGTGTGATCAAAGTAGTGGGTAGGTCATCAGATGGTGCATTCAAATTGACAAGGCATTCATCATTCTCATGTAGAGATGGAAGATCAGTACCTTTGTCATTACCTCTTATGATCAACTCAGATGATGTAGCCACTCTCGGGGGCGATGTGTCACATGGTGGAGGTGATGTAGTCCTGACAACAACGGATGTGGTTGTCATAGTATGCCTAGTAGTTGAAGGAACAATCATATCAACTCTTGGAATGTGCACCGTGCGCTTGTTCTCCTCGTGGCCAACACGTCGTTTTATTTCCTGTTCAGCTTTGCAAGCAAGATGAAACAAATGGTCCATAGGATAACACTCTTCATGAATTAGTATCTCTTGAATATCACGGTTTAATCCTCCCCAAAATCTATCCATAAAATCATCTTCACTTTCTTCTAAAGAGGAATGCAACAAGGTAGTTTGTAAATCATCATAATATTTTGTTACAGTTTGATAGAGGCAAAGGTGTCCCGTCTTTCGATGAGATGGTGGATTTCGCTTTGGTGGAAGTCGACTTTGACGATCCGACTACGAACGTGCGAGGACGTCGCGCCTTAGTAATCGCTAAACCAACTCCGAGAGGTTATTGACCACGCCGGAGCACGATCAACCTGACCACGAGGGTCTGTTTCCTGCGAGCAAACGAAGAACAAGCAAGAAACTGAGATTGCAATCTGGATATTGCGAATATAAGATGAAAGCTTTATTGATCAAGGTGGGGTTCTGTGACGCCTTTGTCTGGTCGTTGAACACAAACGAAGTACGCGAAGTTGCAGCTATGGCGAACTTTTAATCTAAACAAAACCCAAAGTCTAAACGATGCCCTAAGGGCTGTATATATGGAGGAAGAGGGGGGAATTTCGTGGCCCTTGGTGGAGGAGTCCGAAATCAACCCCATCTCTTGTTTCCCCACACATACGGACTCTAAAAATAGCCTATACTTATGTATTTCGAAATTACATGGGCCTGGCCCAATAATAAGGTGACGCAGCACCTAAAATAGCCTCGGGACGAAATTTATGAAGTGGCATCTTGTATATTTCGTCCAAGGCTTCATGCACCCATTATGGTGGCTTCAAAGTCCTGAAATCATCACTTGTAACTCCGTTCTTGTTTCCCTTGCGCATGCCATCATCTCCATGCTTGTTCTTGCTCCAATGTTCATCCTTCTCCAAGCTAGGCCCTTCATTTGTAAGCAAAACAAATGTATCCAATTTAGGCAGCATCATATTCTCATGAACATTAGAATCATTACCAAGAAACGAACGTACCTGGTAATTTAGTTGGCGTGCACGAGCTCTAGTAATTGGTCCAGTATGTATAGCAGCAGGGGCTGTGGGTGTAACAATCGTATTGATGTCCTCATCAACAAGGCATTCATCATTCTCATGTAGAGATGGAAGATCAGTACCTTTGTCATTACCTCTTATGATCAACTCAGATGATGTAGCCACTCTCGGGGGCGATGTGTCACATGGTGGAGGTGATGTAGTCCTGACAACAATGGATGTGGTTGTCATAGTATGCCTAGTAGTTGAAGGAACAATCATATCAACTCTTGGAATGTGCACTGTGCGCTTGTTCTCCTCGTGGCCAACACGTCGTTTTATTTCCTGTTCAGCTTTGCAAGCAAGATGAAACAAATGGTCCATAGGATAACACTCTTCATGAATTAGTATCTCTTGAATATCACGGTTTAATCCTCCCCAAAATCTATCCATAAAATCATCTTCACTTTCTTCTAAAGAGGAATGCAACAAGGTAGTTTGTAAATCATCATAATATTTTGTTACAGTTTCACTACCTTGTTTTAAGTGTTGCAACTTCTTAATCATGTCACGAGTATAATAAGCAGGGACGAAAGTATGTCGCATGGCAAGTTTCAAATCATCCCAAGTAGTAGGTATATAATCAGGGTGTAACCGACAATATTCACTCCACCAAACCAAAGCATAACCAGTGAAAGAACCAACCGCAACCTGAACCTTTTTATGTTCATCGAAATTATGGGAAGCAAATATATTTTTTTATGTCGAACTCCCATTCAATATATAAAGCAGGTCTAAAACGGCCATCAAATGGTGGTATAGATACATTAACCTGATCATGTGCATTTGGATGTTTGTGCACCTCTCGTGACGGTTGTGGTATTTGCATAGGTGGTGGCATGTCTCCTGCGATCGACAAAGCCCATGAATTGACTCTGGATCCTGTCATGATTAGTAGAACAAGAAACAAAATCCAAAAATAATATTCCTATAACTACTAGGATGTGGTGGTAAAACGCTCACAGTAAAGCAAATATCAATGTCTTACAAGTTCTTACCATGCAGCAGGCGGTGATCGGCAACCAGCGGTGTCAAGTAACTCCGAATATTGAGTGAAGCGATTGCCAGGGGAGCGTACGTATACACGGTGTAGAAATATGTGGAGCTAGGTTGGCTATATATGGTAGCAAAAGATTAGCAATAATCAATTCAAAGATGTAATGTTGAATAAACGCTCAACGACGGTACTGTGCTGGTCCTAGGCTAGACCGGACTAGAGACGCGAGCCTAGAACACTAATGAGGTCACGGCGTAGCACAACTAGCATCAATGAAGGATACTAAGTAGCTCTGGACAGCAAGATATAAGTGAAGATCACAACGGCAGTAAAGATAATGATGAAAAACAACTGCCAAACAGGATATACAACAACTCTCTCTCCAACTTTCCTCTTGAAAAGTTTGAGCCAATTTTCTGATAAATTCTTTCAAAGAATGCTACTAACTCAAGCTTTCCAATGCAAAAATAATCACTCAAGTCTGAGTTGATATGAGGAGTCAAAGAATTCTAAAACTGGCCTGAAAAATTGGAACAAGCTGTGTTCACGAACTTCAGAGGGCAAAAAGACCTATTTAGAAGCCGATTTTGAGGTGTCAAATATTGAACGAGCTTCTGCAACTATTTAGATGCGGCTCGTCGCTAGCTTCAATTTGAGTACTCACGGAGCCAAAACGGACTTCGTATGAGAAAGATACACCTGTTTTACTGAACAGTGCGCAAAACAGATTCCAATCCGAATTCAGGTACGAGATTGATTCTAGATAGATCCGATTTTTTTTCTCTCTTTTTTTTCTCACGCTTTTTTTTTCTTTTTCTTCTCTCTCTTTTTCTTTTTTTTCCTCTCTTTTTTTTCCTCTATCTTTTTTTTCCCTCTTTCCAAGACAAATTAGATAAGATGCAGATTCGATCAGGCGAAGATGTGAGTGACCTCAACTATGATTATGACAATAAACAGTGCGTAGCACGTGGTGGAAATTGGTGGATTGGATGGTGGACAGCGGATGGGATAATGATGCAGCGGCTACGTGACTAATGTGAACAGAACTCGAAACTCTAAAGGAACTAGACACTAAGACCAGCAACTCGACACGACGATGCAACCGATAATTCAACTATGCAAGCAATGAAAAGAAAATTGCAAAGGCTCAGACTGGCTTGGACCAAGGATGAATAGATCTAACTCTTTTTTGTGGCTTTTTCTTGGACAATAGGTAAGAAAATAAATCTAATCTAGGAAAACTGGAAATTCTCACCGAGCAACCTGAAAACTGATACCACTTGTGATAGAGGCGAGGGTGTCCCGATCTTTCGATGAGATGATAACTATCGATTTGGTGGAGACGACTTTGACGATCCGACTACAAACGTTCACGACGTTGCGCCTTAGCAATCGCTAAACCAACTCCGAGAGGTTACTGACGATGCTGGAAGCACGGTCAGCCTGACCACGAAGGTCTATTCCTGCAAGCAATCGAAGAACGAGCAAGAATATGATAAAGCAATCTGAATATTGCGAATATATATGAAGTATTGATAATGGTGGGGATCCGTAAGTGGTCTTGGTCTGGTCGTTGGACACAAACGAAGTACACGAAGTTGCAATGGCTAACTTTTAACTAAACAAATCCCAAGGAAAAGCTACTAGATGGATCTACTTATATAGGAGCAAGGGGTGGCGGCCAAGGAGGTGGGAGGACGTGCCAAGGCAGCCTAAAACTAAATGTAGGTCGTACAAGGCCAATGGGCCCAAGTGGAGGTGATGTAACACCTTTGGACTTGTAGTTTGACTCGGATTCTGCTGCAGCATCAGATTGTTTTGTCCAAAACTCAACGCTCCGGACGAATTTGAAGGTGATTCCAATTGGGTTGGAAAGTGCACGAAATCTAGTTTCCAATAAAAAAAGAATCACCCAATTCGGAGTCCGTATGAAAAACTTGTGTGCGTTTTGAGTCAGGTGTGTCTGTGCAGTCCGAATCTGAATCCAGAACGTGAGAGACTTGGACTCTATCTTCTCTTGGGCCAAAAGTGACGTGAGAGAACTTTTTGGACAGCAAATAAACATCTCTTTCTTCCTTATCTTCATATGTGGATTGTACAAATGTCCCATACACCTGCAATTAGACAAAACACAAAAGTGTGTGAAGTATTTTTGTTCTGGATAACATAAATAGATTATTGAATAGTTTGCACTAGAAATCACCTGACGAATATGCATATATGCAATATTTTTGGTCATATCCAAGGTAGTCATGTCCTCATCACCCTCCCCTTCTTGAAAATAAAGCCGTCCTCGGCGTTGCTTAATCTGAAATGTGGCTAACAAAAGAGACAAGGTGTACATGTTGTATATGTATATGTCATCCATTTTTACTTCCCTTGATTTTTGCATATATGACACTTGAATAGATGAGTAACTTGCATAGTTCATAAAATCTAAAGCCAAAAAATTAGCACAAGAAGTAGAAGGCATGAAAATATTGCAACTCAGTTTGCACATATAAGTGAAGCTCTTATTCATTTCAAAAGATTGACAATGTTCATCATTAAACCATCCCAACATTGGTGAATAAACCGTACTTGCATCAGATTTATATGCTACAACATGCTTAAATAAGCAAACATGCAATAAGTCATTCAACACAGAATCATCACCAAGATTAGAGGTCATATCAAAATGATTAAACATTGGTTCTTTTGCATCAATAGTTAATTCAATGGGTGCACTCAAAATTGTTGGTATTTCAGTTGTTTGATCACATGGCAAAGTCAAATTATCAACGTAGTCCTCTAAAATAGGTGGTGTGATCAAAGTAATGGGTTGCTCATCAGATGGTGCATTCAAATTGACAAGGCATTCATCATTCTCATGTAGAGATGGAAGATCAGTACCTTTGTCATTACCTCTTATGATCAACTCAGATGATGTAGCCACTCTCGGGGGCGATGTGTCACATGGTGGAGGTGATGTAGTCCTGACAACAACGGACGTGGTTGTCATAGTATGCCTACTAGTTGAAGGAACAATCATATCAACTCTTGGAATGTGCACCGTGCGCTTGTTCTCCTTGTGGCCAACACGTCATTTTATTTCCTGTTCAGCTTTGCAAGCAAGATGAAACAAATGGTCCATAGGATAACACTCTTCATGAATTAGTATCTCTTGAATATCACGGTTTAATCCTCCCCAAAATCTATCCATAAAATCATCTTCACTTTCTTCTAAAGAGGAATGCAACAAGGTAGTTTGTAAATCATCATAATATTTTGTTACAGTTTCACTACCTTGTTTTAAGTGTTGCAATTTCTTAATCATGTCACGAGTATAATAAGCAGGGACGAAAGTATGTCGCATGGCAAGTTTCAAATCATCCCAAGTAGTAGGTATATAATCAGGGTGTAACCGACAATATTCACTCCACCAAACCAAAGCATAACCAGTGAAAGAACCAACCGCAACCTTAACCTTTTTATGTTCATTGAAATTATGGGAAGCAAATATATTTTTTATGCCGAACTCCCATTCAATATATAAAGCAGGTTTAAAACGGCCATTAAATGGTGGTATAGATACATTAACCTGATCATGTGCATTTGGATGTTTGTGCACCTCTCGTGACGGTTGTGGTATTTGCAAAGGTGGTGGCACGTCTCCCGCGATCGACAAAGCCCATGAATTGACTCTGGATCCTGTCATGATTAGTAGAACAAGAAACAAAACCCAAAAATAATGTTCCTATAACTACTAGGATGTGGTGGTAAAACGCTCACAGTAAAGCAAATATCAATGTCTTACAAGTTCTTACCATGCAGCAGGCGGTGATCGGCAACCAGCGGTGTCAAGTAACTCCGAATATTGAGTAAAGCGATTGCCAGGGGAGCGTACGTATACACGGTGTAGAAATATGTGGAGCTGGGTTGGCTATATATGGTAGCAAAAAAATTAGCAATAATCAATTCAAAGATGCAATGTTGAATAAACGCTCAACGACGGTACTGTGCTGGTCCTAGGCTAGACCGGACTAGAGACGCGAGCCTAGAACACTAATGAGGTCACGGCGTAGCACAACTAGCATCAATGAAGGATACTAAGTAGCTCTTGACAGCAAGATATAAGTGAAGATCACAACGGCAGTGAAGATAATGATGAAAAACAACTGCCAAGCAGGATATACAACAACTCTCTCTCCAACTTTCCTCTTGAAAAGTTTGAGACAATTTTCTGATAAATTCTTTCAAAGAATGCTACTAACTCAAGCTTTCCAATGCAAAAAGAATCACTCAATTCCGAGTTGATATGAGGAGTCAAAGAATTCTAAAACTGGCCTGAAAAATTGGAACAAGTTGTGTTCACGAACTTCGGAGGGCAAAAAGACCTATTTAGAAGCCGATTTTGAGATGTCAAATATTGAACTAGCTTCTGCAACTATTTAGATGCGGCTCGTCGCTATCTTTAATTTGAGTACTCACGGAGCCAAAACTGACTTCGTATGTGATAGAGGCAAAGGTGTCCCGTCTTTCGATGAGATGGTGGATTTCGCTTTGGTGGAAGTCGACTTTGACGATACGACTACGAACGTGCGAGGACGTCGCGCCTTAGCAATCGCTAAACCAACTCCGAGAGGTTATTGACCACGCCGGAGCACGATCAACCTGACCACGAGGGTCTGTTTCCTGCGAGCAAACGAAGAACAAGCAAGAAACTAAGATTGCAATCTGGATATTGCGAATATAAGATGAAAGCTTTATTGATCAAGGTGGGGTTCTGTGACGCCTTTGTCTGGTCGTTGAACACAAACGAAGTACGCGAAGTTGCAGCTATGGCGAACTTTTAATCTAAACAAAACCCAAAGTCTAAACGATGCCCTAAGGGCTGTATATATGGAGGAAGAGGGGGGAATTTCGTGGCCCTTGGTGGAGGAGTCCGAAATCAACCATATCTCTTGTTTCCCCACACATACGGACTCTAAAAATAGCCTATACTTATGTATTTCGAAATTACATGGGCCTGGCCCAATAATAAGGTGACGCAGCACCTAAAATAGCCTCGGGACGAAATTTATGAAGTGGCATCTTGTATATTTCGTCCAAGGCTTCATGCACCCATTATGGTGGCTTCAAAGTCCTGAAATCATCACTTGTCACTCCGTTCTTGTTTCCCTTGCGCATGCCATCATCTCCATGCTTGTTCTTGCTCCAATGTTCATCCTTCTCCAAGCTAGGCCCTTCATTTGTAAGCAAAACAAATGTATCCAATTTAGGCAGCATCATATTCTCATGAACATTAGAATCATTACCAAGAAACGAAAGTACCTGGTAATTTAATTGGCGTGCACGAGCTCTAGTAATTGGTCCAGTATGTATAGCAGCAGGGGCTGTGGGTGTAACAATTGTATTGATGTCCTCATCACGCCGTGACCTCATTAGTGTTCTAGGCTCGCGTCTCTAGTCCGTTCTTGCCTAGGACCAGCACAGTACCGTCGTTGAGCGTTTATTCAACATTGCATCTTTGAATTGATTATTGCTAATCTTTTGCTACCATATATAGCCAACCCAGCTCCACATATTTCTACACCGTGTATACGTACGCTCCCCTGGCAATCGCTTTACTCAATATTCGGAGTTACTTGACACCGCTGGTTGCCGATCACCGCCTGCTGCATGGTAAGAACTTGTAAGACATTGATATTTGCTTTACTGTGAGCGTTTTACCACCACATCCTAGTAGTTATAGGAACATTATTTTTGGGTTTTGTTTCTTGTTCTACTAATCATGACAGGATCCAGAGTCAATTCATGGGCTTTGTCGATCGCGGGAGACGTGCCACCACCTTTGCAAATACCACAACCGTCACGAGAGGTGCACAAACATCCAAATGCACATGATCAGGTTAATGTATCTATACCACCATTTAATGGCCGTTTTAAACCTGCTTTATATATTGAATGGGAGTTCGGCATAAAAAATATATTTGCTTCCCATAATTTCAATGAACATAAAAAGGTTAAGGTTGCGGTTGGTTCTTTCACTGGTTATGCTTTGGTTTGGTGGAGTGAATATTGTCGGTTACACCCTGATTATATACCTACTACTTGGGATGATTTGAAACTTGCCATGCGACATACTTTCGTCCCTGCTTATTATACTCGTGACATGATTAAGAAGTTGCAACACTTAAAACAAGGTAGTGAAACTGTAACAAAATATTATGATGATTTACAAACTACCTTGTTGCATTCATCTTTAGAAGAAAGTGAAGATGATTTTATGGATAGATTTTGGGGAGGATTAAACCGTGATATTCAAGAGATACTAATTCATGAAGAGTGTTATCCTATGGACCATTTGTTTCATCTTGCTTGCAAAGCTGAACAGGAAATAAAACGACGTGTTGGCCACAAGGAGAACAAGCACACGGTGCACATTCCAAGAGTTGATATGATTGTTCCTTCAACTACTAGGCATACTATGACAACCACATCCGTTGTTGTCAGGACTACATCACCTCCACCATGTGAGACATCGCCCCCGAGAGTGGCTACATCATCTAAGTTGATCATAAGAGGTAATGACAAAGGTATTGATCTTCCATCTCTACATGAGAATGATGAATGCCTTGTCAATTTGAATGCACCATCTGATGAGCTACCCACTACTTTGATCACACCACCTATTTTAGAGGACTGCGTTGATAATTTGACTTTGCCATGTGATCAAACAACTGAAATACCAACAATTTTGAGTGCACCCATTGAATTAACTATTGATGCAAAAGAACCAATCTTTAATCATTTTGATATGACCTTTAATCTTGGTGATGATTCTGTGTTAAATGACTTATTGCATGTTTGCTTATTTAAGCATGTTCTAGCATGTAAATTTGATGCAAGTAAGGTTTATTCACCAATGTTGGGATGGTTTAATGATGAACATTGTCAATCTTTTGAAATGAATAAGAGCTTCACTTATATGTGCAAACTGAGTTGCAATATTTTCATGCCTTCTACTTCTTGTGCTAATTTTTTGGCTTTAGATTTTATGAACTATGCAAGTTACTCATCTATTCATGTGTCATATATGCAAAAATCAAGGGAAGTAAAAATGGATGACATATACATATACAACATGTACACCTTGTCTCTTTTGTTAGCCACATTTCAGATTAAGCAACGCCGAGGACGGCTTTATTTTCAAGAAGGGGAGGATGATGAGGACATGACTACCTTGGATATGACCAAAAATATTGCATATATGCATATTTGTCAGGTGATTTCTAGTGCAAACTATTCAATAATCTATTTATGTTATGCAGAACAAAAATACTTCACACACTTTTGTGTTTTGTCTAATTGCAGGTGTATGGGACATTTGTACTGATAGAGGCGGGGTGTCCCGATCTTTCGATGAGATGGTAACTATCGATTTGGTGGAGACGACTTTGACGATCCGACTACAAACGTGCACGACGTTGCGCCTTAGCAATCGCTAAACCAATCTCCAGAGGTTATTGACCACGCCGGTGCACGATCAACCTGACCACGAAGGTCTATTCCTGCAAGCAATCGAAGAACGAGCAAGAATATGATAAAAGCAATCTGAATATTGCAAATATGTATGAAGTATTGATAAAGGTGGGGATCCGAAAGCGGTCTTGGTCTGGTCGTTGGACACAAACGAAGTACACGAAGTTGCGTTGGCTAACTTTTAACTAAACAAATCCCAAGGAAAAGCTACTAGATGGATCTACTTATATAGGAGCAAGGGGTGGAGGCCAAGGAGGTGGGAGGACGTCCCAAGGCAGCCTAAAACTAAATCTAGGTCGTACAAGGCCAATGGGCCCAAGTGGAGGTGATGTAACACCTTTGGACTTGTAGTTTGACTCGGATTCTGCTGCAGCATCAGATTGTTTCGTCCACAACTCAATGCTCCGGACGAATTTGAAGGTGATTCCAATTGGGTTGGAAAGTGCACGAAATCTAGTTTCCAACAAAAAAAAATCACCCAATTCGGAGTCCGTATGAAAAACTTGTGTGCGTTTTGAGTCAGGTATGTCTGTGCAGTCCGAATCTGAATCCAGAACGTGAGAGACTTGGACTCTATCTTCTCTTGGGCCAAAAGTGACGTGAGAGAACTTTTTGGACAGCAAATAAACATCTCTTTCTTCCTTATCTTCACATGTGGATTGTACAAATGTCCCATACACCTGCAATTAGACAAAACACAAAAGTGTGTGAAGTATTTTTGTTCTGGATAACATAAATAGATTATTGAATAGTTTGCACTAGAAATCACCTGACAAATATGCATATATGCAATATTTTTGGTCATATCCAAGATAGTCATGTCCTCATCACCGAGCCAAATCTACGGATGACCGACAGCCTCCGGACGTCCGGCCCCTCCTGATAGAGGCAAAGGTGTCCCGTCTTTCGATGAGATGATGGATATCGCTTTGGTGGCAGTCGACTTTGACGATCCGACTATGAACGTGCGAGGACGTCGCGCCTTAGCAATATCTAAACCAACTCCGAGAGGTTATTGACCACGCCGGAGCACGATCAACCTGACCACGAGGGTCTGTTTCCTGCGAGCAAACGAAGAACAAGCAAGAAACTGAGATTGCAATCTGGATATTGCGAATATAAGATGAAAGCTTTATTGATCAAGGTGGGGTTCTGTGACGCCTTTGTCTGGTCGTTGAACACAAATGAAGTACGCGAAGTTGCAGCTATGGCGAACTTTTAATCTAAACAAAACCCCCAAAGTCTAAACGATGCCCTAAGGGTTGTATATATGGAGGAAGAGGGGGGAATTTCGTGGCCCTTGGTGGAGGGGTCCGAAATCAACCCTATCTCTTGTTTCCCCACACATACGGACTCTAAAAATAGCCTATACTTATGTATTTCGAAATTACATGGGCCTGGCCCAATAATAAGGTGACGCAGCACCTAAAATAGCCACGGGACAAAATTTATGAAGTGGCATCTTGTATATTTCGTCCAAGGCTTCATGCACCCATTATGGTGGCTTCAAAGTCCTGAAATCATCACTTGTAACTCCGTTCTTGTTCCCCTTGCGCATGCCATCATCTCCATGCTTGTTCTTGCTCCAATGTTCATCCTTCTCCAAGCTAGGCCCTTCATTTGTAAGCAAAACAAATGTATCCAATTTAGGCAGCATCATATTCTCATGAACATTAGAATCATTACCAAGAAACGAAAGTACCTGGTAATTTAGTTGGCGTGCACGAGCTCTAGTAATTGGTCCAGTATGTATAGCAGCAGGGGCTGTGGGTGTAACAATTGTATTGATGTCCTCATCACCTCCAGAAGCTCCGGACATCCGACCATCTACGGACGACCGACGCGCCTACACCAGAGCTGAAACAACGGAAGTCCGAGCACGCCCGGACGACCGAACCGTCCCTGATAGAGGCGGGGGTGTCCCGATCTTTCGATGAGATGATAACTATCGATTTGGTGGAGACGACTTTGACGATCCGACTACAAACGTGCACGACGTTGCGCCTTAGCAATCGCTAAACCAACTCCGAGAGGTTATTGACCACGCTGGAGCACGATCAACCTGACCACGGAGGTCTATTCCTGCAAGCAATCGAAGAACGAGCAAGAATATGATAAAGCAATCTGAATATTGCGAATATATATGAAGTATTGATAATGGTGGGGATCCGTAAGCGGTCTTGGTCTCGTCGTTGGACACAAATGAAGTACACGAAGTTGCAATGGCTAACTTTTAACTAAACAAATCCCAAGTAAAAGCTACTAGATGGATCTACTTATATAGGAGCAAGGGGTGGCGGCCAAGGAGGTGGGAGGACGTCCCAAGGCAGCCTAAAACTAAATGTAGGTCGTACAAGGCCAATGGGCCCAAGTGGAGGTGATGTAACACCTTTGGACTTGTAGTTTGACTCGGATTCTGCTGCAGCATCAGATTGTTTCGTCCACAACTCAACGCTCCGGACGACTTTGAAGGCGATTCCAATTGGGTTGGAAAGTGCACGAAATCTAGTTTCCAACAAAAAAAGAATCACCCAATTCGGAGTCCGTATGAAAAACTTGTGTGCGTTTTGAGTCAGGTATGTCTGTGCAGTCCGAATCTGAATCCAGAACGTGAGAGACTTGGACTCTATCTTCTCTTGGGCCAAAAGTGACGTGAGAGAACTTTTTGGACAGCAAATAAACATCTCTTTCTTCCTTATCTTCATATGTGGATTGTACAAATGTCGCATACACCTGCAATTAGACAAAACACAAAAGTGTGTGAAGTATTTTTTGTTCTGGATAACATAAATAGATTATTGAATAGTTTGCACTAGAAATCACCTGACAAATATGCATATATGCAATATTTTTGGTCATATTCAAGGTAGTCATGTCCTCATCAGTCCCGAGCCTCCGGACGTCCGACGCCTTCCGGACGTCCGACACCTGAGTGATCGAACGTGCGGGCTGGAGCCCTTGTACCCCTTCATTTTGACTTCCATTTGCACTAAGACTATAATAGGACACCCCCATCTCCTTTCTAGGGCAGCATAGGTTTAGCTCATATTTTGTGTGAGAGCCTTGCTCATCCACTTGGCTACTTCTCCTTGGAGCTCAGGACCTCTTCGGAGAAGATCCCCCAAGCGGATTCAAGACCCCTTTCTAGGGAAGACCATCAAGACCTCCGTACGGAGAAGAACTGTTCCTATCTATCCTTACCTTAGTTGATCGTGGATCTTATGTTACTCTATGTTGTCGGTGATCTAGCACTCGTGTGATTGATTCTATGTCGGTTCAGTGATTCTCCCTCTCGTTTTCCCCGTGTTTCCCCTTTGTGCTTCCGTGTGTTCTTCGTGATTCCCCATAGGATCCCTCCAAACGTGAAAGATCGTCCACATAGGGTTCCACCTTACATCATCTTGGTGTCAGAGCCAGGTTGATCACGTTTTTGGAGCCCCTACCCCGTGTTTTCTAGTTTGATTTTGTTGTTTTCGTCCTAATTCTGAAAATTCCCCATCAAAAATAGCCCCAAATTTTTTTTGTGATTTGTTTGTGAGTTGAGATTTTGTTGGATTTGGTCCATGGATTTGTGTTGCTGCGTGTGGATCTAGCTTTCCCCACCCTCCCCACCCTTTTCCATCCACCATATCACTCGATTTCAACCTCACCATCTTCTTCTTCCCCGGAAATCTCGTAGTTCTTCTTCCCGAGCCCGATTTTCGCCCAGGCTCCGGACGACCGGAAAAGGTCGGACATCCGACGAAGTCCGGACGACCGTAAAAGCCCGGACGTCCGTGAAACCCTGACGAAACTAAACTTTGACAGTTCGGCCACCACCACAACCCCACATTCCACCACATCTTCCAAACCCACATACACCAAAATCTTCCGCGCTACCTCCTATGACGATTTTGCCATATTTTGGTCCTTGAGATTTTGAGTTGTGGATCCCGTATCCTTTTGTGTTTCGGCTATCTAGGTACGGTTGACGTCATCGCCACCACGGCTCATCTTCGCAAGGGTCTCATCATCGCCAAGGACGGTAACTTCGACGACATCTTTGTCATAACTTGCAATTGCATTGATACCCACATTGTCCCTACTTTTGAGTAGCTTACCCATTGAGACTAGCCGTTGAGTATTGCAGGCAACGTGACTTGTGCACATTAGTGCTCATACTCCATAGCATACATACCATATAACAGTGGTGCATATCTTGAGATCAACTTGTGTGTCACAAAGTTGTCATAGCATACGCAATTGCTACCTTGGTTCATGAAGTTTTGCATGAGAAAAGAGCTCAAAAGTGAAAGAGCCACCCAAGCTTTTAAGCAAAGAGAAAAGATAAGCAAAGAGCTTATAAGCAAGAACCATAGCATCATACAACATTAAGATTGTCATATTGGATCATCTTGGATCATTGCACCGAAATATCATACATATAGCATACTTGGGATAGAGATCGTTGCATTTTTGCCTAGTAGGTTGTGCACAAGTTTGCGTATCCGCCTATTTTGCAATCGTGCTAGCGTCTCTCTAGTATTGTGCAACAAGAGCATTTCGTGGTTTCCACATTTTGGCTCAATTTTTGATGAGGACATCAATACAATTGTTACACCCACAGCCCCTGCTGCTATACATACTGGACCAATTACTAGAGCTCGTGCACGCCAACTAAATTACCACGTACTTTCGTTTCTTGGTAATGATTCTAATGTTCATGAGAATATGATGCTGCCTAAATTGGATACATTTGTTTTGCTTACAAATGAAGGGTCTAGCTTGGAGAAGGATGAACATTGGAGCAAGAACAAGCATGGATGATAGAGGCAAAGGTGTCCCGTCTTTCGATGAGATGGTGGATTTCGCTTTGGTGGAAGTCGACTTTGACGATCCGACTACGAACGTGTGAGGACGTCGCGCCTTAGCAATCGCTAAACCAACTCCGAGAGGTTATTGACCACGCCGGAGCACGATCAACCTGACCACGAGGGTCTGTTTCCTGCGAGCAAACGAAGAACAAGCAAGAAACTAAGATTGCAATCTGGATATTGCGAATATAAGATGAAAGCTTTATTGATCAAGGTGGGGTTCTGTGACGCCTTTGTCTGGTCGTTGAACACAAACGAAGTACGCGAAGTTGCAGCTATGGCGAACTTTTAATCTAAACAAAACCCAAAGTCTAAACGATGCCCTAAGGGCTGTATATATGGAGGAAGAGGGGGGGAATTTCGTGGCCCTTGGTGGAGGGGTCCGAAATCAACCCTATCTCTTGTTTCCCCACACATACGGACTCTAAAAATAGCCTATACTTATGTATTTCGAAATTACATGGGCCTGGCCCAATAATAAGGTGACGCAGCACCTAAAATAGCCTCGGGACGAAATTTAGGAAGTGGCATCTTGTATATTTCGTCCAAGGCTTCATGCACCCATTATGGTGGCTTCAAAGTCCTGAAATTCAGAGTGTGCTTTTCCCTTGTTTACGTGCCGCGCCGTGATTTTGTTGGTGTTCTAGGCTCGCGTCTCTAGCACAGTCTAGCCTAGGACTAGCACAGTACCGTCGTTGAGCGTTTATTCAACTTTGCATCTCTGAATTGATTATTGCTGACCCTTTTTGCTACCATACTATAAGCCTTCCCAGCTCCACATACATCTACGTCGTGTGTTTGACTCTCCCTGGTAATCGCTCTATCCAAGCTTTGAGAGTTTTTGACTACAACGGTTGCCGATCACCGCCTGCTGCTGGGTAAGAACTGGTAAGAATTTGAGATTTGCTTGACGGATTTGTGATACACCACCACCACTTCTTAGTAGTCTGTAGGATCATATTCTTGTGTTTTTCTATTGCTGCTAACCATGCCAGGATCACAAGCCGACGAGATTGACTGGGAGAACTTATCGAACAAGGAGCTTCATGATAAGTTTCAGCAAATGATGACTGAACAGGTACAAGATGTGCTGAACAATTTTGAAGAGGCCATGGAGAAGATCACTAGCCTTGAGAAGACGTTCGAAACAAAGCTCGATAACAGATTTAATGAACTACTTGCGCGTCTTCCACCACCGGCTGCACCTGTCGCACCTCTGCAACAACAACAACTACGCCCCCTTCCGAATCAGTATGGACGAGCACAGCGTGTTCCTATTGCGCCAGGACAAAATTCTGGTGCCGCTGCTACTGCTGTTGGTGCTTCTTTGGCTCCTGCTACTCTCCTGCTGGTACCCAGGAGGATGATGAGTATGCGGGCGATTATGAGGATGAGGTTGATCAAAATCATATCTACGAGCAGCCACCAGCACCACCACCAGTAGGTCGACCTCAGGTATATATTCGTAATGGTAGGCCTGCACCACCACCTCAGGTACGAGATGATGTCCATATTCCTAAACTGAAATTGAATATTCCACCATTTGAGGGTAGATATGTTCCTGATATATATCTTACTTGGGAGTTAGAAACTGAACAACGATTTACATGTTTACAATATCCTGAGGAGAGACGAGTTGCTGCTGCTGTTTGTGCTTTCACTAGTTTTGCATGTGTATGGTGGTCTGAACATTGTAGATTATATCCTATTCCAACTACTTGGGCTGCTTTGAAAACTGCTATGCGTACGCGTTGGGTTCCACCATATTATCAACGTGAATTGCTTCAAAAATTGCAGCGTTTAAGACAAGGGAAAAATTCTGTAGAAGAATATTATCAGGAATTACAAACTGGCATGATTAGATGTGGTATTGTTGAGGAGAATGAAGCTATGCTTGCACGTTTTTTGGGTGGATTAAATAGAGAGATTCAGACCATTCTAGACTATAAGGAGTATACTACTATCACTCGTTTATTCCATCTTGCTTGTAAAGCTGAACGTGAAGTGCAGGATCGACAAGCATTGGGGCGAACTAACTTTTCTGCAGGCCGACCTTCATCATGGACACCACGTGCATCTTCTACTTCAACTACACCAGCACCTCCATCCGGTGCCACCTCTAGCCGTGATACAAGAAAACAGGCACAACCACCATTATCTGCCAAGAGCGCACCTGCGGGGCCTGCACAGCGTTCGTCTTCTTCCATGGCATCAACAGGGCACACAAGTGATATTATTTGTCGTCGTTGTAAGGGAGGAGGTCATTATGCGAGGGAATGCAAATCTCCGCGTGTGATGATTGCTACCGCGGATGGTGGATATGAGTCCGCTAGTGACTATGATGAGGAGACATTGGCTCTTATTACACGTGAAGAACATGGTGGAGATGATTCTGATCATGAGACGCAATACATGGCTCCTGAAGACGCTGACAGGTATGAATGTTTAGTTGCTCAACGTGTTTTGAGTGTGCAGGTCACACAAGCTGAGCAAAATCAGAGGCACAATTTGTTCCATACCAAGGGAGTTGTGAAGGAACGTTCTGTGCGCGTCATAATAGACGGAGGGAGCTGCAACAACTTGGCTAGCATGGAGATGGTGGAGAAGCTTTCTCACACCACAAGACCACATCCACATCCTTACTACATCCAATGGTTCAACAACAGCGGCAAGGTTAAGGTAACACGTACTGTTCGTGTGCATTTTAGTATCTCTACATATGCTGATTATGTTGATTGTGATGTGGTACCTATGCAAGCATGTTCCTTATTACTTGGTAGACCATGGAAATTTGATAAAAATTCTGTACACCATGGTAGAAACAATCACTATACTCTTGTTCATAAGGATAAAAATATTACTTTGCTTCCTATGACTCTTGATTCCATTTTGAAAGATGATATTAATAGAGCTAATAAAGCACAACAGGAGAAGAATAAGAGTGAAAATCAGATTGTGGCAAAAGAATTTGAGCAACAAATGAAGCCTAATAATAAACCATCTAGTGTTGCTTCTGAAATTAAATTGAAAAGTGCATGTTTATTTGCCACCAAATCTGATATTGATGAGCTAGATTTCAGCAAATCTGTTTGCTATGCTTTTGTGTGCAAAGAGGCATTATTTTCATTCGAGGACGTGCCTTCCTCTTTGCCTCCTGCTGTCACTAACATTTTGCAGGAGTTCGCTGACGTCTTTCCACAAGACGTGCCACCGGGATTACCGCCTATTCGAGGGATTGAGCATCAGATTGACTTAATTCCTGGTGCTTCACTGCCAAACCGTGCACCATACCGTACCAATCCAGAGGAGACGAAGGAGATTATGCGTCAAGTACAAGAGCTTCTCGACAAAGGTTATATACGCGAATCCCTTAGTCCTTGTGCTGTTCCTATTATTCTAGTACCGAAAAAGGATGGTACATCACGTATGTGTGTTGATTGTAGAGGCATTAATAATATTACTATTCGTTATCGTCATCCTATTCCTAGGCTAGATGATATGCTTGATGAATTGAGTGGCTCTAGAATATTCTCCAAAGTTGATTTGCGTAGTGGCTACCATCAAATTCATATGAAATTGGGAGATGAATGGAAAACAGCATTTAAAACTAAGTTTGGATTATATGAGTGGTTAGTCATGCCTTTTGGGTTAACTAATGCACCTAGTACTTTCATGAGATTAATGAACGAAGTTTTACGTGCTTTCATTGGACGATTTGTGGTAGTTTACTTTGATGACATATTGATTTATAGCAGATCTTTGGAAGAACATTTGGAACATTTACGTGTTGTTTTTATTGCTCTACGTGATGCACGTTTGTTTGGTAACCTTGGGAAGTGCACCTTTTGCACCGACCGAGTATCTTTTCTTGGCTATGTTGTTACTCCACAGGGAATTGAAGTTGATAAAGCCAAGATTGAAGCTATTGAGAGTTGGCCGCAACCCAAAACGGTCACACAAGTGAGGAGTTTTCTTGGCCTCGCTGGATTCTATAGGCGTTTTGTGAGAGATTTCAGCACCATTGCTGCACCTCTCAATGAGCTTACAAAGAAAGATGTGCCTTTTCTTTGGGGTACCGCACAGGAAGAAGCCTTCACGGTATTGAAAGATAAGTTGACAATGCTCCTTTACTCCAACTTCCTGATTTTAATAAGACTTTTGAGCTTGAATGTGATGCTAGTGGAATTGGATTAGGAGGTGTGTTATTACAAGATGGCAAACCTGTTGCATACTTTTCTGAAAAATTGAGTGGGCCTAGTCTGAATTATTCTACTTATGATAAAGAATTATATGCTCTTGTTCGGACTTTAGAAACATGGCAACATTATTTATGGCCCAAAGAATTTGTTATACATTCTGATCATGAATCTTTGAAACATATTAAAAGTCAAGCTAAACTGAATCGTAGACATGCTAAATGGGTTGAATTCATTGAGACTTTCCCTTATGTCATTAAACACAAGAAGGGAAAAGAAAATGTTATTGCTGATGCATTGTCTCGTCGCTATACTATGCTTTCACAACTTGACTTCAAAATAATTGGTTTGGAGACCATCAAAGATCAATATGTGCATGATGCTGATTTTAAAGATGTAATGCAGAATTGTAAAGAAGGAAGAATGTGGAACAAGTTTGTCGTTAACGATGGATTTGTGTTTCGTGCTAACAAGCTATGCATTCCAGCTAGCTCCGTTCGTCTTTTGTTGTTGCAGGAGGCGCATGGAGGAGGATTAATGGGACACTTTGGCGTGAAGAAGACGGAGGACGTACTTGCTACACATTTCTTTTGGCCAAAGATGAGACGGGATGTTGAGCGTTTTATTGCTCGATGCACTACATGTCAAAAAGCTAAGTCACGACTCAATCCTCATGGTTTATATATGCCTTTGCCTGTACCTAGTGTTCTTTGGGAGGATATATCTATGGACTTTGTTTTAGGTTTACCTCGAACAAAGAAGGGGAGGGATAGCATATTTGTTGTCGTGGATAGATTCTCTAAAATGGCACACTTTATACCATGTCATAAAAGCGATGATGCTGTTAATGTTGCTGATTTGTTCTTTCGTGAAATTATTCGCTTGCATGGTGTGCCAAATACTATTGTTTCAGATCATGATACTAAATTTCTTAGCCACTTTTGGAGATGTTTATGGGCTAAGTTGGGGACTAAACTGCTTTTTAGTACTACTTGTCACCCCCAAACTGATGGACAAACTGAAGTAGTCAATAGAACGTTGTCTACTATGCTTAGGGCTGTCTTGAAGAATAATAAGAAAATGTGGGAGGAATGCTTGCCTCATATTGAATTTGCTTATAATCGTTCATTGCATTCTACTACTAAGATGTGCCCTTTTGAAGTTGTGTATGGTTTCCTACCTCGTGCACCTATTGATTTGTTGCCTCTTCCATCTTCGGAGAAGGTTAATTTTGATGCTAAACAACGTGCTGAATTGATTTTAAAAATGCATGAGTTAACTAAGGAAAACATTGAGCGTATGAATGCTAAATATAAACTTGCTGGAGATAAGGGTAGAAAACATGTTGTGTTTGCACCTAGAGATCTTGTTTGGTTACATTTGCGTAAGGATAGATTTCCTGATTTGCGCAAATCAAAGTTAATGCCACGTGCTGATGGTCCCTTTAAGGTGTTAGAGAAAATAAATGATAATGCATATAAACTTGAGCTGCCTGTAGATTTTGGGGTTAGTCCCACTTTTAACATTGCAGATTTGAAGCCTTATTTGGGTGAGGAAGATGAACTTCCGTCGAGGACGAGTTCATTTCAAGAAGGGGAGGATGATGAGGACATCAATACAATTGTTACACCCACAGCCCCTGCTGCTATACATACTGGACCAATTACTAGAGCTCGTGCACGCCAACTAAATTACCAGGTACTTTCGTTTCTTGGTAATGATTCTAATGTTCATGAGAATATGATGCTGCCTAAATTGGATACATTTGTTTTGCTTACAAATGAAGGGTCTAGCTTGGAGAAGGATGAACATTGGAGCAAGAACAAGCATGGAGATGATGGCATGCGCAAGGGGAACAAGAACGGAGTTACAAGTGATGATTTCAGGACTTTGAAGCCACCATAATGGGTGCATGAAGCCTTGGACGAAATATACAAGATGCCACTTCATAAATTTCGTCCCGAGGCTATTTTAGGTGCTGCGTCACCTTATTATTGGGCCAGGCCCATGTAATTTCGAAATACATAAGTATAGGCTATTTTTAGAGTCCGTATGTGTGGGGAAACAAGAGATAGGGTTGATTTCGGACCCCTCCACCAAGGGCCACGAAATTCCCCCCTCTTCCTGCATATATACAGCCCTTAGGGCATCGTTTAGACTTTGGGTTTTGTTTAGATTAAAAGTTCGCCATAGCTGCAACTTCGCGCACTTCGTTTGTGTTCAACGACCAGAGAAAGGCGTCACAGAACCCCACCTTGATCAATAAAGCTTTCATCTTATATTCGCAATATCCAGATTGCAATCTTAGTTTCTTGCTTGTTCTTCGTTTGCTCGCAGGAAACAGACCCTCGTGGTCAGGTTGATCGTGCTCCGGCGTGGTCAATAACCTCTCGGAGTTGGTTTAGCGATTGCTAAGGCGCGACGTCCTCGCACGTTCGTAGTCGGATCGTCAAAGTCGACTTCCACCAAAGCGAAATCCACCATCTCATCGAAAGACGGGACACCTCCGCCTCTATCAATTTTGGATTGCACAAACCCATTTATCTATTTGCGTGTGTGTTTCCGTGTACCCATACTTGCTTGGTCTACTTGTTGCATTTGCAAATTTGTGAATATTTTCCAACATTATTGAAGCTCACTTACTATTGCATCAAATTTTGTGCCACCATCCTAACCAAGCTCCACCATGGGCTTTTACGTGTGTAGGTGTGAGAACCGACAAGAATTGGTACCAACAGTGCTATTTCATTGTCCGCATTTGAGTGGACTTGATCCATCTTCAACTTCGATCAAGGTACATTTGGTACACGTTCTTTTCCTTCTACCACTTACAGTTTGCTTGGTATGATGGATAGGCCAAGTTCTTCTACCACTCCACCTCTCATCGAGAACGGCGACGACATGTCCTCATTCGTCACAAAGAGCCACCTCTTTGGTGCTCAAAGGGCATTACACCAAGAGCAACAAGCTATGAGCGACCACATCGACAACCTCGCCACCGACTTGCGACTCTCCGAGCAACGTACAAGAGACTACTTCGATAACAAGTTCGACTCTCACAAGCAAGAGAATGATGCAAGAATGGACGAGATCCGCGCCTTGATGAGGAACCGGCATCCTTCCACTTCTTCATCCTCAAGACGGAGCCGCTCAAGTCGACACTCCGACGACACCTTCTCCAACACAAGTACACCGTCATCGAACACTCTTCGTCGAGCTGCGCGTCAAGACCGGCATGCATCTCGGAACCCGCTACAAGACAAGCATTCACAAGAACAAGTTGATGAGCAAATCCCTCGCCCTCAATCAAACCTACTCACTTTTGCTCAAGCTCAAGAAAGGCAACGACTAAGGCGCCAAGAAGAAGAACGAGCACGTCTACACCAAGAGGAACAACACGCCGAGGCTCAACGTCTTCAACAACAACAACGTGAAGTGCAAGCTCTTGAGGCGCAACGTGCCCTTCAAGAATCAAGTCGAGCCATCGCCAACCACAATCGCGAATGGCGCAATCAAGAGGAAGCCCTTCGAGAAGAAATCCAAGAGAGGAACTACCAAACGCGTGTGCAACGTCAAGCTCCACTTCAACCTCAAGTTCAACAAGAGCAAGTTGATCATGGACTTCATCCGCGCCAAGAGCAACATGAGGATGACTATCCCCCACGACAAGGACGTCATCATCACCATCGCCAACAACACAATGAAGTGCAACGCTATGGCAAGCTCAAGTTCACAATGCCCAAGTTCAATGGAAGCAATGATCCGGAAGAGTACCTCTCATGGGCATTGAAGGTCGACAAAATTTTCCGCTTGCACAACTATGAGGAAGAGAAGAAGATCGCTATGGCATCACTTGAGTTCCAAGATTATGTGCTCATATGGTGGGAACAAGTACTTGAACGCCGTCAAGCAAGAGGTGAGCCACCAATCACCACTTGGGCTCAAATGAAGGATGTCATGTGGGCACGCTTTGTACCAACCTACTACAACCACGATCTCTTCAAGAAGCTACAACTCCTCAAGCAAGGAACAAAGAGTGTTGAAGAATACTACAAGGAAATGGAGATAGCCATGATTCGAGCCAATGTCACGGAAGATGATGAGCAAACAATGGCACGTTTCTTGAATGGACTCAATCATCCCATCAAGAAAATTGCCGACTTCCAACCTTATTCCAACCTCACTGAGCTCGTACATCAAGCAACCAAGGCGGAACGTCAAGTGCAAGATGACTTCAAGTACGCCAAGTACTCATCAAAGACCTACGGTTTCTCCAACACCCAAGCTTCAACGACTCCTTCAACATCTACATCAACCAAACCTTCTCCAAGCAACGACGACAAGTTACAAGAAAACTTCGGCAAGTTCAAGTCGTATTCTTCCTACAACAAGCAACTTCAATCTGCGTGCTTCATCATCTACTCCAACCGATGAGACCGTCAAAACAAGCTCCTTCAAGTGTTTCACTTACGGCGGCCGAGGTCACAAGTCCTACCAATGCACGAACAAGCGCACCATGATCCTCAACGACGACGGCACATACGACTCAATGAGTGAAGAGGAGATGGAAGCCCTTGAGCAAGTGGCCATGCACCGAAGCATGAATGAGGATGAAGATGATCAAGTCTTTTGTGATGAGGATTCGATCCCCGCTCTCGTTGTCTCCAAAGTCTTGACACTTCAACATCAACAAGAAGAAGACCAAAGATGCCACATCTTCCACACTAAGGCCGGCATCAATGGAAGGTCCGTCAAGGTCATCATCGATGGAGGTAGTTGTCACAACTTGGCAAGTGAAGAACTATGTTCAAAGCTTCAATTAGTTAAGAGGAAGCACTCGCACCCCTACAAGGTTCAATGGCTAAGTGATTCTGGCACTATACGAGTCGAGCATACGGTCCAAGTATCCTTCAAAATTGGTGCTTATGAAGACACTTTGGAGTGTGATGTGGTCCCAATGACCGTTTGCCACCTACTTCTAGGTCGACCATGGCAATTCGACCATGGTGTCATCCACAACGGGCGCACCAATCATTATAGTTTCAAAATGCAAGGGAAGGAATATGTGCTACGACCTATGTCTCCTAGTCAAGTGATAGCCGACAAGCAAGCCACCAATCATGGAAAGACGAGTGAAAAAGTGACACACCCAAAAGTGAGTGAGAGCCACAGGCCAAATTTGAGCGCCTCTTCGCCTAGAGAGAAAAACCTCATCCTATTTGCCACCAAACGCGAGATAAGAGAAGTGTGTGAGAACCCATCGAGTGTGATGCACTTCGTCCTTGTGTGAAAAGATGGAGAGCCAACAACTAACACCTCTCACGAGTTACCTTTAGTGTTTCAATCTCTTTTGCAGGAATTCAAAGATGTTTTCCCCGATGAGCTACCTCCGGGTCTACCTCCACTACGAGGCATTGAGCATCGAATCGACCTCATCGTCGGAACGCCACTTCCAAACAAAGCTCCATACCGTGTCAATCCCGAAGAAACCAAGCAGATTCAACGGCAAGTACAACAACTCATCGACAACGGTCATGTACGTGAAAGCTTAAGCCCATGTGTCGTTCCCATTATTCTTGTGCCTAAGCCCGATGGAAGTTTCCGCTTGTGTTCAGATTGTAGACCTATAAATGCTATCACCGTTTGCTATAGGCATCCCATTCCTCGCTTAGATGATATGCTTGATGAACTTAGTGGAGCCAACTTTTTCTCAAAAATAGATCTTAAAAGTGGCTATTATCAAATCCGCATTCAAGAAGGTGATGAATGGAAAACCGCTTTCAAAACAAAATTTGGCTTATATGAGTGGTTAGTGATGCCTATGGGTTTGTCGGAAGCACCCGGAACTTTCGTGCGTCTTATGCATCATGTGCTTAGACCTTACATTGGAGTCTTCGTTGTAGTTTACTTTGATGATATCCTTGTGTTTAGCAAAACCATGAAAGACCACATTAATCATGTTAAATATATGTTGCAAACCCTCCAAAAGGAAAGCCTTTATGCGATCTTGAAAAAATGCACTTTTGGCGTTGACAAAGTGGTTTTCTTGGGTTTTGTTGTCTCTTCCAAGGGTGTCCATGTTGATGAAACTAAGATTAAGGCAATTAAAACTTGGCCCCAACCCACCAATTTGCAACAAGTGCGTAGTTTCCTTGGTCTTGCAGGATTTTATTGCCGATTTGTGAAAAACTTTAGCACAATTGCCGCTCCTTTGCATGCCTTGAGTAAGAAGAACGCTCCTTTTGTTTGGGGATCTTTGCAATCCACCGCTTTTGATGAGCTCAAGTCTTTGCTTACTCATGCTCCGATTCTTGCTTTGCCCAATTTTGACAAAACTTTTGAGGTTCATTGTGATGCAAGTGGTACCGGAATTGGCGGAGTTTTGATGCAAGAAAAACGAGCCATTGCTTATTTTAGTGAAAATCTCTCCGGTGCTCAACTTAATTATCCCATCTATGACAAAGAATTATATGCTTTAGTGCGTGTGCTACATGTTTGGGAACATTACCTTAGACCTCATGAGTTTGTCATCCATACCGATCATGAAACGCTTAAGTACTTAAAAGGTCAAACTAAATTGAACAAGCGTCATGCCAAATGGAGTGAATTCATTGAATCTTTTCCTTATGTGATCAAGTACATTAAGGGTAAGGAAAATGTAGTTGCGGATGCACTTTCACGCATATGCACACTTGTCACTAAACTTGAGTTGAATGTTATTGGTTTTGAGCATATAAAAGACTTGTATGAGCATGATCCTTCTTTTGCTACTCCTTATGCTAAGTGTTTGACACACACGTCTTGGGAATGATACTACATAAAGGATGATTATCTTATGAGAGCTAACAAACTTTGCATTCCCGAGTCTTCTCTTCGTTTGCTCCTTTTGCAAGAGGCTCATGGAGGCGGACTAATGGGACACTTCGGACGCGACAAGACTTTCGCCACGCTCTCCAAGAACTAGTTTTGGCCCAAGATGTTTCGTGATGTCTCATGCTTCACCAACCGTTGCTCTACATGTCGCAAAGCTAAGTCAAAAGCTCAATCCCATGGTCTTTACATGCCCCTTCCTATTCCTTATCAACCTTGGGAAGACATTAGCATGGATTTTGTACTTGGTTTGCCTAGAACTCAAAATGGCAAGGATTCCGTCTTTGTTGTTGTGGACAGATTTTCTAAGATGGCACATTTCATTCCTTGCAACAAGATAGACGATGCTTCACATATTGCCAATCTCTTTTGTAGGGAAATCTTGCGACTTCATGGATTGCCAATGACGATTGTCTCGGATCGTGACGTCAAGTTCTTGAGTTACTTTTGGAAGACCCTATGCGCCAAGCTCGGAATCAAGCTATTGTTCTCTTCGGCATACCATCCTCAAACCGATGGCCAAACGGAGGTGACGCACCGTACACTCTCAACTCTACTTCGCGTGTTGATCAAGAAGAACATCAAGGAGTGGGAGGCGTGTCTACCCATCGCTGAGTACGCCTACAACCGTGTAAGACATTCCACGACCGGCAAGTCCCCCTTCGAGGTCGTCTACGGCTTCAACCCTTTGTCCCCATTGGACATTCTACCTCTTCCTCTACAAGAGTGAACCAACCTCGATGCAAGTGCTCGTGCAAGCTACATCAAGAAGATGCATGAAGATACAAGGCACACCATCGAGCGCCAAGTACAACGACTAGCGACCAAGCTCAACATCAACAAGCAACCCATGATATTCAACATTGGTGATCTAGTGTGGCTACATCTTCGCAAGGACCGCTTCCCCAACGAACACAAGTCCAAGCTTCTACCTCGCGCCGATGGACCATTCAAGGTTCTAGCACGCTACAACGACAACGCCTACAAGATCGACCTACCATGAGGCAAGTACAATGTGAGCGACATCTTCAACGTCAAGGACCTAGCACCTTTCCATGGTGATGCTCCTTTTGATCCGAGGTCGGATCTCTCCCAAGGGGGGGGGGGAGATGATGCGGAGCATCCCTCGCTCATCCCCATGGACGTGCCCACATCTCCCTCAACACCTCTTGGACCCATGACACGAGCCCGAGCTAAGGCTATTGAAGATAAGGTGAACTCGCTCCACTCCGAACTTCCTATCCCTACTCACGAGACATGGCTACTACCTCATTCGGAAACACTGTGTGTTATCAGGTGCCTGGAAGCGAGCCACAGAACAACTACATACAAGAGCCAAGACGGCAAGGACCCCAAGCATGATGGACAAGAAGAAGAGCTACAGCAGAAGCTACAGGCATCGGACGTCCGACCCTGTCCGAATGTCCGACGAGTCCCACGACACGGACGATCGAACCCTCCGGACGTCCGGTACCAGGCCACCCGAACCGAATCTACGGATGTCCGAGACGCTCCGGACGACCGGACAACCAACACCCGAGCCAAATCTATGGATGACCGACAGCCTCCGGACGTCCGGCCCCTCCAGAAGCTCCGGACATCCGACCATCTACGGACGACCGACGCGCCTACACCAGAGCTGAAACAATGGAAGTCCGAGCACGCCCGGACGACCGGACCGTCCCGAGCCTCCGGACGTCCGATGCCTTCCGGACGTCTGACACCCGAGTGACCGAACGTGCGGGCTGGAGACCTTGTACCCCTTCGTTTTGACTTCCATTTCACTAAGACTATGAATAGGACACCCCCATCTCCTTTCTAGGGCAGCATATGTTTAGCTCATATTTTGTGTGAGAGCCTTGCTCATCCACTTGGCTACTTCTCCTCGGAGCTCAGGACCTCTTCGGAGAAGATCCCCCAAGCGGATTCAAGACCCCTTTCTAGGGAAGACCATCAAGACCTCCGTACGGAGAAGAACTGTTCCTATGTATCCTTACCTTAGTTGATCGTGGATCTTATGTTACTCTATGTTGTCGGTGATCTAGCACTCGTGTGATTGATTCTATGTCGGTTTAGTGATTCTCCCTCTCGTTTTCCCCGTGTTTCCCCTTTGTGCTTCCGTGTGTTCTTCATGATTCCCCGTAGGATCCCTCCAAACATGAAAGATCGTCCACATAGGGTTCCACCCTACATCACATAGGGAAGTAATAAGTAGATGATGGGTTGTTAGAATGACAGAAGCTTAAACCCTAGTTTATGCGTTGCCTCATTAGGGGCTGATCTGGATCCATATGTTTAATGCTGTGGTTAGGTGATAGACGCAAAGGTGTCCCGTCTTTCGATGAGATGATGGATATCGCTTTGGTGGCAGTCGACTTTGACGATCCGACTACGAACGTGCGAGGACGTCGCGCCTTAGCAATCGCTAAACCAACTCCGAGAGGTTATTGACCACGCCGGAGCACGATCAACCTGACCACGAGGGTCTGTTTCCTGCGAGCAAACGAAGAACAAGCAAGAAACTGAGATTGCAATCTGGATATTGCGAATATAAGATGAAAGCTTTATTGATCAAGGTGGGGTTCTGTGACGCCTTTGTCTGGTTGTTGAACACAAACGAAGTACGCGAAGTTGCAGCTATGGCGAACTTTTAATCTAAACAAAACCCAAAGTCTAAACGATGCCCTAAGGGCTGTATATATGGAGGAAGAGGGGGGAATTTCGTGGCCCTTGGTGGAGGGGTCCAAAATAAACCTATCTCTTGTTTCCCCACACATACGGACTCTAAAAATAGCCTATACTTATGTATTTCGAAATTACATGGGCCTGGCCCAATAATAAGGTGACGCAGCACGTAAAATAACCTCGGGACGAAATTTATGAAGTGGCATCTTGTATATTTCGTCCAAGGCTTCATGCACCCATTATGGTGGCTTCAAAGTCCTGAAATCATCACTTGTAACTCCGTTCTTGTTCCCCTTGCGCATGCCATCATCTCCATGCTTGTTCTTGCTCCAATGTTCATCCTTCTCCAAGCTAGGCCCTTCATTTGTAAGCAAAACAAATGTATCCAATTTAGGCAACATCATATTCTCATGAACATTAGAATCATTACCAAGAAACGAAAGTACCTGGTAATTTAGTTGGCGTGCACGAGCTCTAGTAATTGGTCCGGTATGTATAGCAGCAGGGGCTGTGGGTGTAACAATTGTATTGATGTCCTCATCATCCTCCCCTTCTTGAAATGAAGTCGTCCTCGACGGAAGTTCATCTTCCTCACCCAAATAAGGCTTCAAATCTGCAATGTTAAAAGTGGGACTAACCCCAAAATCTGCAGGCAGCTCAAGTTTATATGCATTATCATTTATTTTCTCTAACACCTTAAAGGGACCATCAGCACGTGGCATTAACTTTGATTTGCGCAAATCAGGAAATCTATCCTTACGCAAATGTAACCAAACAAGATCTCCAGGTGCAAACACAACATGTTTTCTACCCTTATCTCCAGCAAGTTTATATTTAGCATTCATATGCTCAATGTTTTCCTTAGTTAACTCATGTATTTTTAAAATAAATTCAGCCCGTTGTTTAGCATCAAAATTAACCTTCTCCGAAGATGGAAGAGGCAACAAATCAATAGGTGCACGAGGTAGGAAACCATACACAACTTCAAAAGGGCACATCTTAGTAGTAGAATGCAATGAACGATTATAAGCAAATTCAATATGAGGCAAGCATTCCTCCCACATTTTCTTATTATTCTTCAAAACAGCCCTAAGCATAGTAGACAATGTTCTATTGACTACTTCAGTTTGTCCATCAGTTTGGGGGTGACAAGTAGTACTAAAAAGCAGTTTAGTCCCCAACTTAGCCCATAAACATCTCCAAAAGTGGCTAAGAAATTTAGTATCACGATCTGAAACAATAGTATTTGGCACACCATGCAAGCGAATAATTTCACGAAAGAACAAATCAGCAACATTAACAGCATCATCGCTTTTATGACATGGTATAAAGTGTGCCATTTTCGAGAATCTATCCACGACAACAAATATTATATCCCTCCCCTTCTTTGTTCGAGGTAAACCTAAAACAAAGTCCATAGATATCCTCCCAAGGAACACTAGGTACAGGCAAAGGCATATATGAACCATGAGGATTGAGTCGTGACTTAGCTTTTTGACATGTAGTGCATCGAGCAATAAAACGCTCAACATCCCGTCTCATCTTTGGCCAAAAGAAATGTGTAGCAAGTACGTCCTCCGTCTTCTTCACGCCAAAGTGTCCCATTAATCCTCCTCCATGCGCCTCCTGCAACAACAAAAGACGAACAGAGCTAGCTGGAATGCATAGCTTGTTAGCACGAAACACAAATCCATCGTTAACGACGAACTTGTTCCACATTCTTCCTTCTTTACAATTCTGTATTACATCTTTAAAATCAGCATCATGCACATATTGATCTTTGATGGTCTCCAAACCAAATATTTTGAAGTCAAGTTGTGAAACCATAGTATAGCGGCGAGACAATGCATCAACAATAACATTTTCTTTTCCCTTCTTGTGTTTAATGACATAAGGAAAAGTCTCAATGAATTCAACCCATTTAGCATGTCTACGATTCGGTTTAGCTTGACTTTTAATATGTTTCAAAGATTCATGATCAGAATGTATAACAAATTCTTTGGGCCATAAATAATGTTGCCATGTTTCTAAAGTCCGAACAAGAGCATATAATTCTTTATCATAAGTAGAATAATTCAGACTAGGCCCACTCAATTTTTCAGAAAAGTATGCAACAGGTTTGCCATCTTGTAATAACACACCACCTAATCCAATTCCACTAGCATCACATTCAAGCTCAAAGTCTTATTAAAATCAGGAAGTTGGAGTAAAGGAGCATGTGTCAACTTATCTTTCAATACCGAGAAGGCTTCTTCCTGTGCGGTACCCCAAAGAAAAGGCACATCTTTCTTTGTAAGCTCATTGAGAGGTGCAACAATGGTGTTGAAATCTCTCACAAAACGCCTATAGAATCCAGCGAGGCCAAGAAAACTTCTCACTTGTGTGACCGTTTTGGGCTGCGGCCAACTCTCAATAGCTCAATCTTGGCTTTATCAACTTCAATTCCCTGTGGAGTAACAACATAGCCAAGAAAAGATACTCGGTCGGTGCAAAAGGTGCACTTCCCAAGGTTACCAAACAAACGTGCATCACGTAGAGCAATAAAAACAGCACGTAAATGTTCCAAATGTTCTTCCAAAGATCTGCTATAAATCAATATGTCATCAAAGTAACCTACCACAAATCGTCCAATGAAAGCACGTAAAACTTCGTTCATTAATCTCATGAAAGTACTAGGTGCATTAGTTAACCCAAAAGGCATGACTAAGCACTCATATAATCCAAATTTAGTTTTAAATGCTGTTTTCCATTCATCTCCCAATTTCATACGAATTTGATGGTAGCCACTACGCAAATCAACTTTGGAGAATATTGTAGAGCCACTCAATTCATCAAGCATATCATCTAGCCTAGGAATAGGATGACGATAACGAATAGTAATATTATTAATGCCTCTACAATCAACACACATACGTGATGTACCATCCTTTTTCGGCACTTGAATAATAGGAACAGCACCAGGACTAAGGGATTCGCGTATATAACCTTTGTCGAGAAGCTCTTGTACTTGACGCATAATCTCCTTTGTCTCCTCTGGATTGGTACGGTATGGTGCACGGTTTGGCAGTGAAGCACCGGGAATTAAGTCAATCTGATGCTCAATCCCTTGAATAGGCGGTAATCCCGGTGGCACGTCTTGTGGAAAAACGTCAGCGAACTCCTGCAAAATGTTAGTGACAGCAGGAGGCAAAGAGGAAGGCACGTCCTCGAATGAAAATAATGCCTCTTTGCACACAAAAGCATAGCAAACAGATTTGCTGAAATCTAGCTCATCAATATCAGATTTGGTGGCAAATAAACATGCACTTTTCAATTTAATTTCAGAAGCAACACTAGATGGTTTATTATTAGGCTTCATTTGTTGCTCAAATTCTTTTGCCACAATCTGATTTTCACTCTTATTGTTCTCCTGTTTTGCTTTATTAGCTCTATTAATATCATCTTTCAAAATGGAATCAGAAGTCATAGGAAGCAAAGTAATATTTTTATCCTTATGAACAAGAGTATAGTGGTTGTTTCTACCATGATGTACAGAATTTTTATCAAATTGCCATGGTCTACCAAGTAATAAAGAACATGCTTGCATAGGTACCGCATCACAATCAACATAATCAGCATATGTAGAGATACTAAAATGCACACGAACAGTACGTGTTACCTTAACCTTGCCGCTGTTGTTGAACCATTGGATGTAGTAAGGATGTGGATGTGGTCTTGTGGTGAGAGAAAGCTTCTCCACCATCTCCATGCTAGCCAAGTTGTTGCAGCTCCCTCCATCTATGATGACGCGCACAGAACGTTCTTTCACAACTCCCTTGGTATGGAACAAATTGTGCCTCTGATTTTGCTCAGCTTGTGTGACCTGCACACTCAAAACACGTTGAGCAACTAAACATTCATACCTGTCAGCATCTTCAGGAGCCATGTATTGCGTCTCATGATCAGAATCATCTCCACCATGTTCTTCACGTGTAATAAGAGCCAAAGTCTCCTCATCATAGTCACTAGCGGACTCATATCCACCATCCGCGGTAGCAATCATCACACGCGGAGATTTGCATTCTATCGCATAATGACCTCCTCCCTTACAACGACGACAAATAATATCACTTGTGTGCCCTGTTGATGCCATGGAAGAAGAAGAACGTTGTGCAGGCCCCGCAGGTGCGCTCTTGGCAGATAATGGTGGTTGTGCCTGTTTTCTTGTATCACGGCTGGAGGTGGCACCGGATGGAGGTGCTGGTGCAGTTGAAGTAGAAGATGCACGTGGTGTCCATGATGAAGGTCGGCCTGCAGAAAAGTTAGTTCGCCCCAATGCTTGTCGATCCTGCACTTCACGTTCAGCTTTAAAAGCAAGATGGAATAAACGAGTGATATTAGTATACTCCTTATAGTCTAGAATGGTCTGAATCTCTCTATTTAATCCACCCAGAAAACGTGCAAGCATAGCTTCATTCTCCTCAACAATACCACATCTAATCATGCCAGTTTGTAATTCCTGATAATATTCTTCTATAGAATTTTTCCCTTGTCTTAAACGCTGTAATTTTTGAAGCAATTCACGTTGATAATATGGTGGAACCCAACGAGTACGCATAGCAGTTTTCAAAGCAGCCCAAGTAGTTGGAATAGGATATAATCTACAATATTCAGACCACCATACACATGCAAAACTAGTGAAAGCACAAACAGCAGCAGCAACTCGTGTCTCCTCAGGATATTGTAAACATGTAAATCATTGTTCAGTTTCTAACTCCCAAGTAAGATATATATCAGGAACATATCTACCCTCAAATGGTGGAATATTCAATTTCAGTTTAGGAATATGGACATCATCTCGTACCTGAGGTGGTGGTGCAGGCCTACCATTACGAATATATACCTGAGGTCGACCTGGTGGTGGTGGTGCTGGTGGCTGCACGTAGTTCGGATTTTGATCAACCTCATCCTCATAATCTCCCACATAATCATCATCCTCCTGGGTACCAGCAGCAGCAGTAGCAGGAGCCAAAGAAACACCAACAGCAGTAGCAGCGGCACCAGAATTTTGTCCTGGCTCAATAGGAACACGCTGTGCTCGTCCATACTGATTCGGAAGGGGGCGTAGTTGTTGTTGTTGCAGAGGTGCGACAGGTGCAACCGGTGGTGGAAGACGCGCAAGCAGTTCATTAAATCTATATCGAGCTTTGTTTCGAACATCTTCTCAAGGCCAGTAATCTTCTCCATGGCCTCTTCAAAATTGTTCAGCACATCTTGCACCTGTTCAGTCATCATTTGCTGAAACTTATCATGAAGCTCCTTGTTCGATAAGTTCTCCCAGTCAATCTCGTCGGCTTGTGATCCTGGCATGGTTAGCAGCAATAGAAACACACAAGAATATGATCCTACAGACTACTAAGAAGTGGTGGTGGTGTATCACAAATCCGTCAAGCAAATCTCAAATTCTTACCAGTTCTTACCCAGCAGTAGGCGGTGATCGGCAACTGTTGTAGTCAAAAACTCTCAAAGCTTGGATAGAGCGATTACCATGGAGAGTCAAACACACGATGTAGATGTATGTGGAGCTGGGAAGGCTTATAGTATGGTAGCAAAAAGGGTCAGCAATAATCAATTCAGAGATGCAAAGTTGAATAAACGCTCAACGACGGTACTGTGCTGGTCCTAGGCTAGACTGTGCTAGAGACGCGAGCCTAGAACACCAACAAAATCACGGCGCGGCACGTAAACAAAAGAAAAGCACACTCTGAATTTTTTTTTCGCTCTTTCTTTTTGCGCTATTTTTTTTGCGCTGCTTTTTTTTTGCGAAAAATAACTATAATGGCGAGTGTCTCAAAACTCTTCCTAGGTCAAACTGACAGGATGGGCACGAAAATTTTTTTTTCGACAAATTTTTTTTTTCGACTGCCCGGACCCAAAAACTGGAAACGGGTCAAAAAAACTTCCTATAATGGCACCTGTCTCAAAACACTCAGAAACACCTAAAAATAGGATAGCCAGAAAATTTTTCGAAAAATGCGTTTTCGAAAAATTTTGGGCCTAAACGGAGCGTGGTTTCCCGACTCTTTTTTTTCCCCGAAACCTACTCCGGCAAGGAAACACGAATCGGAATCTAGATGGATCCCGAAAACAAACCTAATAAGCAAGGAACTCGGATTGGTGGTGGATATATGGTGGTGGTATATGGCAGCGGTGGTGGTAGCGGTGGTAGTATATGGATATGGATCGGTGGTGGTATATGGGCACGGATTGGTGGTGGTATATGGATACGGATTCGGAGCGGTGGTGGTAGATGGCAGGGGCGATGATGATGGTGCGGCGGCGGCGTGACAACTTATGACCAGAACTCAAAACTCAAAAAGACTAGACTCTAAGACCAGCAACTAGACCGACGATGCAACCGCAAATTCAACAAAGCAAAACCCTAAAAAGATTATGCAAAGGCTCAGATTGGTTCGGATATGATGAACTAACCCTAATTTTTGTGTGGCATTTTCGTGGACTGTAGGTATGAAGAACAGACTCGATCTAAACTACGAAAAACTGTAAAATCTCACCGAGCAACCTGGAAATCTGATACCACTTGATAGAGGCAAAGGTGTCCCGTCTTTCGATGAGATGATGGATATCGCTTTGGTGGCAGTCGACTTTGACGATCCGACTACGAACGTGCGAGGACGTCGCGTCTTAGCAATCGCTAAACCAACTCCAAGAGGTTATTGACCACGCCGGAGCATGATCAACCTGACCACGAGGGTCTGTTTCCTGCGAGCAAACGAAGAACAAGCAAGAAACTGAGATTGCAATCTGGATATTGCGAATATAAGATGAAAGCTTTATTGATCAAGGTGGGGTTCTGTGACGCCTTTGTCTGGTCGTTGAACACAAACGAAGTACGCGAAGTTGCAGCTATGGCGAACTTTTAATCTAAACAAAACCCAAAGTCTAAACGATGCCCTAAGGGCTGTATATATGGAGGAAGAGGGGGGAATTTCGTGGCCCTTGGTGGAGGGGTCGGAAATAAACCCTATCTCTTGTTTCCCCACACATACGGACTCTAAAAATAGCCTATACTTATGTATTTCGAAATTACATGGGCCTGGCCAATAATAAGGTGACGCAGCACCTAAAATAACCTCGGGACGAAATTTATGAAGTGGCATCTTGTATATTTCGTCCAAGGCTTCATGCACCCATTATGGTGCTTCAAAGTCCTGAAATCATCACTTGTAACTCCGTTCTTGTTCCCCTTGCGCATGCCATCATCTCCATGCTTGTTCTTGCTCCAATGTTCATCCTTCTCCAAGCTAGGCCCTTCATTTGTAAGCAAAACAAATGTATCCAATTTAGGCAGCATCATATTCTCATGAACATTAGAATCATTACCAAGAAACGAAAGTACCTGGTAATTTAGTTGGCGTGCACGAGCTCTAGTAATTGGTCCAGTATGTATAGCAGCAGGGGCTGTGGGTGTAACAATTGTATTGATGTCCTCATCATTAGGTTTACCTTAATACTTCTTTTCTAGTTGCGAATGCTTGCAATAGGGGTTAATCATAAGTGGGATGCTAGTCCAAGTAAGGGAAGCACCCAAGCACCGGTCCACCCACATATCAAATTATCAAAGTACCGAACGCGAATCATATGAGCATGATGAAAACTAGCTTGACGATAATTCCCATGTGTCCTCGGGAGCTCCTTTCTCATTATTAGAAATTGTCCATGCTTATCCTTTGCTACATAAAGGATTGGGCCACCTTGCTGCACTTTATTTACTTTATTTACTTGTTACTCGTTACTATTTATCTTATCATAAAACTATCTATCACCTACAAATTCAGTGCTTGCAGAGAAAACCTTACTGAAACCCGCTTATCATTTCCTTCTGCTCCTCGTTGGGTTCAACACTCTTACTTATAGAAAGGACTACGATAGACCCCCTACACTTGTGGGTCATCAAGACTAATTTCTGGCGCCATTGCCGGGGAGTGTAGTGCTTTTGGTGAGTGGAATTTGGTAAGGAAATATTTATATAGTGTGCTGAAATTTTCTGTTACTTGTCACTATGGAAACTAATCCTTTGAGGGGCTTGTTCGGGGTATCTTCACCCCGAACAGAAGAGCAAAGAGTTGCTCGTCAACCTACTGAACTTTTTGAAAATATTTACTTTGAGATTCCTTCGGGTATGATAGAGAAACTGCTAGCTAATCCATTTGCAGGAGATGGAACATTGCATCCCGATTTACACCTTATCTTTGTGGATGAAGTTTGTGGATTATTTAAGCTTGCAGGTATTCTCGATGATGTTGTCAAAAGAAAGGTCTTCCCTTTATCTTTGAAGGGAGATGCATTGACATGGTATAGGCTATGTGATGATACGAGATCTTGGAATTATAAGCGATTGAAGTTGGAATTTCACCAGAAGTTCTATCCTATGCATCTTGTTCATCGTGATCGTAATTACATATATAATTTCTGACCTCGCGAAGGAGAAAGCATCGTCCAAGCTTGGGGGAGGCTTAAGTCAATGTTATATTCATGCCCCAATCATGAGCTCTCCCAGGAAATGATTATTCAAAACTTTTATGCTCGGTTTCTCTTAATGATCGCAACCTGCTCGATACTTCCTGTGCTGGTTCTTATATGCTAAAGACTATTGATTTCAAATGGGACTTATTGGAAAGAATTAAATGCAACTCTGAAGATTGGGGTTCCGACGATGGTAAGGAGTCAGGTATGACACCTAAGTTCGATTGTGTTAAATCTTTTATTGATATCGATGCTTTTCGTGGATTTAGCGCTTAGTATGGACTTGACTCTGAGATAGTAGCTTATTTCTATGAATCTTTTGCTACCCACATTGATCTCCCTAAAGAAAAGTGGTTTAAATATAATCCTCCTGTTGAAGTCAAAGTAGTTACACCTATTACAGTTGAAGAAAAGACTATCACCTATAGCGATCCTATTGTTCCTACTACTTATGTTGAGAAACCTCCTTTTCCTGTTAGGATAAATGATCATGCTAAAACTTCGACTGTTGTTCGTAAGAGTAATACTAGGACTTATACACCTTGATAGAGGCAAAGGTGTCCCGTCTTTCGATGAGATGGTGGATTTCGCTTTGGTGGAAGTCGACTTTGACGATCCGACTACGAACGTGCGAGGACGTCGCGCCTTAGCAATCGCTAAACCAACTCCGAGAGGTTATTGACCACGCCGGAGCACGATCAGCCTGACCACGAGGGTCTGTTTCCTGCGAGCAAACGAAGAACAAGCAAGAAACTAAGATTGCAATCTGGATATTGCGAATATAAGATGAAAGCTTTATTGATCAAGGTGGGGTTCTGTGACGCCTTTGTCTGGTCGTTGAACACAAACGAAGTACGCGAAGTTGCAGCTATGGCGAACTTTTAATCTAAACAAAACCCAAAGTCTAAACGATGCCCTAAGGGCTGTATATATGGAGGAAGAGGGGGGAATTTCGTGGCCCTTGGTGGAGGGGTCCGAAATCAACCCTATCTCTTGTTTCCCCACACATACGGACTCTAAAAATAGCCTATACTTATGTATTTCGAAATTACATGGGCCTGGCCCAATAATAAGGTGACGCAGCACCTAAAATAGCCTCGGGACGAAATTAATGAAGTGGCATCTTGTATATTTCGTCCAAGGCTTCATGCACCCATTATGGTGGCTTCAATGTCCTGAAATCATCACTTGTAACTCCGTTCTTGTTTCCCTTGCGTATGCCATCATCTCCATGCTTGTTCTTGCTCCAATGTTCATCCTTCTCCAAGCTAGGCCCTTCATTTGTAAGCAAAACAAATGTATCCAATTTAGGCAGCATCATATTCTCATGAACATTAGAATCATTACCAAGAAACGAAAGTACCTGGTAATTTAGTTGGCGTGCACGAGCTCTAGTAATTGGTCCAGTATGTATAGCAGCAGGGGCTGTGGGTGTAACAATTGTATTGATGTCCTCATCATCCTCCCCTTCTTGAAATGAAGTCGTCCTCGACGGAAGTTCATCTTCCTCACCCAAATAAGGCTTCAAATCTGCAATGTTAAAAGTGGGACTAACCCCAAAATCTGCAGGCAGCTCAAGTTTATATGCATTATCATTTATTTTCTCTAACACCTTAAAGGGACCATCAGCACGTGGCATAAACTTTGATTTGCGCAAATCAGGAAATCTATCCTTACGCAAATGTAACCAAACAAGATCTCCAGGTGCAAACACAACATGTTTTCTACCCTTATCTCCAGCAAGTTTATATTTAGCATTCATGCGCTCAATGTTTTCCTTAGTTAACTCATGCATTTTTAAAATCAATTCAGCACGTTGTTTAGCATCAAAATTAACCTTCCCCGAAGATGGAAGAGGCAACAAATCAATAGGTGCACGAGGTAGGAAACCATACACAACTTTAAAAGGGCACATCTTAGTAGTAGAATGCAATGAACGATTATAAGCAAATTCAATATGAGGCAAGCATTCCTCCCACATTTTCTTATTATTCTTCAAAACAACCCTAAGCATAGTAGACAACGTTCTATTGACTACTTCAGTTTGTCCATCAGTTTGGGGGTGACAAGTAGTACTAAAAAGCAGTTTAGTCCCCAACTTAGCCCATAAACATCTCCAAAAGTGGCTAAGAAATTTAGTATCACGATCTAAAACAATAGTATTTGGCACACCATGCAAGCGAATAATTTCACGAAAGAACAAATCAGCAACATTAACAGCATCATCACTTTTATGACATGGTATAAAGTGTGCCATTTTCGAGAATCTATCCACGACAAAAAATATGCTATCCCTCCCCTTCTTTGTTCGAGGTAAACCTAAAACAAAGTCCATAGATATATCCTCCCAAGGAACACTAGGTACAGGCAAAGGCATATATAAACCATGAGGATTGAGTCGTGACTTAGCTTTTTGACATGTAGTGCAGCGAGCAATAAAACGCTCAACATCCCGTCTCATCTTTGGCCAAAAGAAATGTGTAGCAAGTACGTCCTCCGTCTTCTTCACGCCAAAGTGTCCCATTAATCCTCCTCCATGCGCCTCCTGCAACAACAAAAGACGAACGGAGCTAGCTGGAATGCATAGCTTGTTAGCACGAAACACAAATCCATCGTTAACAACAAACTTGTTCCACATTCTTCCTTCTTTACAATTATGCATTACATCTTTAAAATCAGCATCATGCACATATTGATCTTTGATGGTCTCTAAACCAAATATTTTGAAGTCAAGTTGTGAAAGCATAGTATAGCGACGAGACAATGCATCAGCAATAACATTTTTTTTCCCTTCTTGTGTTTAATGACATAAGGGAAAGTCTCAATGAATTCAACCCATTTTGCATGTCTACGATTCAGTTTAGCTTGACTTTTAATATGTTTCAAAGATTCATGATCAGAATGTATAACAAATTCTTTGGGCCATAAATAATGTTGCCATGTTTCTAAAGTCCGAACAAGAGCATATAATTCTTTATCATAAGTAGAATAATTCAGACTAGGCCCACTCAATTTTTCAGAAAAGTATGCAACAGGTTTGCCATCTTGTAATAACACACCTCCTAATCCAATTCCACTAGCATCACATTCAAGCTCAAAAGTCTTATTAAAATCAGGAAGTTGGAGTAAAGGAGCATGTGTCAACTTATCTTTCAATACCGTGAAGGCTTCTTCCTGTGCGGTACCCCAAAGAAAAGGCACATCTTTCTTTGTAAGCTCATTGAGAGGTGCAGCAATGGTGCTGAAATCTCTCACAAAACGCCTATAGAATCAAGCGAGGCCAAGAAAACTCCTCACTTGTGTGACCGTTTTGGGCTGCGGCCAACTCTCAATAGCTTCAATCTTGGCTTTATCAACTTCAATTCCCTGTGGAGTAACAACATAGCCAAGAAAAGATACTCGGTCAGTGCAAAAGGTGCACTTCCCAAGGTTACCAAACAAACATGCATCACGTAGAGCAATAAAAACAGCACGTAAATGTTCCAAATGTTCTTCCAAAGATCTGCTATAAATCAATATGTCATCAAAGTAAACTACCACAAATCGTCCAATGAAAGCACGTAAAACTTCGTTCATTAATCTCATGAAAGTACTAGGTGCACTAGTTAACCCAAAAGGCATGACTAACCACTCATATAAACCAAACTTAGTTTTAAATGCTGTTTTCCATTCATCTCCCAATTTCATACGAATTTGATGGTGGCCACTACGCAAATCAACTTTGGAGAATATTGTAGAGCCACTCAATTCATCAAGCATATCATCTAGCCTAGGAATAGGATGACGATAACGAATAGTAATATTATTAATGCCTCTACAATCAACACACATACGTGATGTACCATCCTTTTTCGGCACTAGAATAATAGGAACAGCACAAGGACTAAGGGATTCGCGTATATAACCTTTGTCGAGAAGCTCTTGTACTTGACGCATAATCTCCTTCGTCTCCTCTGGATTGGTACGGTATGGTGCACGGTTTGGCAGTGAAGCACCGGGAATTAAGTCAATCTGATGCTCAATCCCTCGAATAGGCGGTAATCCCGGTGGCACGTCTTGTGGAAAAACGTCAGCGAACTCCTTAACCTTGCCGCTGTTGTTGAACCATTGGATGTAGTAAGGATGTGGATGTGGTCTTGTGGTGAGAGAAAGCTTCTCCACCATCTCCAAGCTAGCCAAGTTGTTGCAGCTCCCTCCGTCTATTATGACGCGCACAGAACGTTCCTTCACAACTCCCTTGGTATGGAACAAATTGTGCCTCTGATTTTGCTCAGCTTGTGTGACCTGCACACTCAAAACACGTTGAGCAACTAAACATTCATACCTGTCAGCGTCTTCAGGAGCCATGTATTGCGTCTCATGATCAGAATCATCTCCACCATGTTCTTCACGTGTAATAAGAGCCAATGTCTCCTCATCATAGTCACTAGCGGACTCATATCCACCATCCGCGGTAGCAATCATCACACGCGGAGATTTGCATTCCCTCGCATAATGACCTCCTCCCTTACAACGACGACAAATAATATCACTTGTGTGCCCTGTTGATGCCATGGAAGAAGAAGAACGCTGTGCAGGACCCGCAGGTGCGCTCTTGGAAGATAATGGTGGTTGTGCTTGTTTTCTTGTATCACGGCTGGAGGTGGCACCGGATGGAGGTGCTGGTGCAGTTGAAGTAGAAGATGCACGTGGTGTCCATGATGAAGGTCGGCCTGCAGAAAAGTTAGTTCGCCCCAATGCTTGTCGATCCTGCACTTCACGTTCAGCTTTACAAGCAAGATGGAATAAACGAGTGATATTAGTATACTCCTTATAGTCTAGAATGGTCTGAATCTCTCTATTTAATCCACCCAGAAAACGTGCAAGCATAGCTTCATTCTCCTCAACAATACCACATCTAATCATGCCAGTTTGTAATTCCTGATAATATTCTTCTACAGAATTTTTCCCTTGTCTTAAACGCTGCAATTTTTGAAGCAATTCACGTTGATAATATGGTGGAATCCAACGCGTACGCATAGCAGTTTTCAAAGCAGCCCAAGTAGTTGGAATAGGATATAATCTACAATGTTCAGACCACCATACACATGCAAAACTAGTGAAAGCACAAACGGCAGCAGCAACTCGTCTCTCCTCAGGATATTGTAAACATGTAAATCGTTGTTCAGTTTCTAACTCCCAAGTAAGATATATATCAGGAACATATCTACCCTCAAATGGTGGAATATTCAATTTCAGTTTAGGAATATGGACATCATCTCGTACCTGAGGTGGTGGTGCAGGCCTACCATTACGAATATATACCTGAGGTCGACCTGCTGGTGGTGGTACAGGTGGCTGCACGTAGTGTTGATTTTGATCAACCTCATCCTCATAATCTCCGACATAATCATCCTCCTCCGCATCAGCAGCAGGAGCCACAGAAGTATCAACAGCAGCACCAACAGTTTGGCCAAACGCAAGAGGAACACGGCTTGCTCGGCGGAGGTCTGCTTCGCGACGTGGAGGTAGTCGTTGTTGTTGTTGTTGGAGAGGTGCGTTAGGTGCAGCGGGTGGTGGTGGTGGAAGACGCGCGAGCAATTCATTAAACTTGTTATCGAGCTTTGTTTCGAACGTCTTCTCAAGGCCAGTGATCTTCTCCATGGCCTCTTCAAAATTGTTCAGCATATCTTGCACCTGTTCAGTCATCATTTGCTGAAACTTATCATGAAGCTCCTTGTTCGATAAATTCTCCCAGTCAATCTCGTCGGCTTGTGATCCTGGCATGGTTAGCAGCAATAGAAACACACAAGAATATGATCCTACAGACTACGAACAAGTGGTGGTGGTGGGTGTCACAAATCCGTCAAGCAAATCTCAAATTCTTACCAGTTCTTACCCAGCAGCAGGCGGTGATCGGCAACCGTTGTAGTCAAAAACTCTCAAAGCTTGGATAGAGCGATTACCAGGGAGAGTCAAACGCACGACGTAGATGTATGTGGAGCTGGGAAGGCTTATACTATGGTAGCAAAAAGGGTCTGCAATAATCAATTCAGAGATGCAAAGTTGAATAAACGCTCAACGACGGTACTGTGCTGGTCCTAGGCTAGACTGTGCTAGAGACGCGAGCCTAGAACACCAACAAAATCACGGCGCGGCACGTAAACAAGGGAAAAGCACACTCTGAATTTTTTTTTCGCTCTTTTTTTTTGCGCTGTTTTTTTTTTTTGCGAAAAATCACTATAAGGGCGAGTGTCTCAAAACTCTTCCTAGCTCAAACTGACAGGATGGGCACGAAATTTTTCGACCAATTTTTTTTTTTTCGACTGCCCGGACCCAAAAACTGGAAACGGGTCAAAAAAAACTTCCTATAATGGCACCTGTCTCAAAACACTCAGAAACACC
>NC_041385.1:358801340-358863781 GCF_002162155.2 Triticum dicoccoides
CTATACTTATGTATTTCGAAATTACATGGGCCTGGCCCAATAATAAGGTGACGCAGCACCTAAAATAGCCTCGGGACGAAATTTATGAAGTGGCATCTTGTATATTTCGTCCAAGGCTTCATGCACCCATTATGGTGGCTTCAAAGTCCTGAAATCATCACTTGTAACTCCGTTCTTGTTCCCCTTGCGCATGCCATCATCTCCATGCTTGTTCTTGCTCCAATGTTCATCCTTCTCCAAGCTAGGCCCTTCATTTGTAAGCAAAACAAATGTATCCAATTTAGGCAGCATCATATTCTCATGAACATTAGAATCATTACCAAGAAACGAAAGTACCTGGTAATTTAGTTGGCGTGCACGAGCTCTAGTAATTGGTCCAGTATGTATAGCAGCAGGGGCTGTGGGTGTAACAATTGTATTGATGTCCTCATCACACCTCCTGAGCAAATCAATGTTGAACCTAGTATTGCTATGGTTAAAGATCTCTTGGATGATGATTTAGATGGGCATGTTATTTATTTCTGTCATGAGACTCCTAATATTGCTAGACTAGATACTAAGATACATAGACCTGTCGTAGGCATGCCTGTTATTTCTGTTAAAATAGGAGATCATTGTTATCATGGCTTATGTGATATGGGTGCTAGTGCTAGTGCAATACCTTATACCTTATATCAAGAAATTATGCACGACATTGCACCCATTGAATTAGAAGACATTGATGCTACCATTAAGCTTGCTAATAGGGATACCATTAAACCAGTTGGGATAGTTCGAGATGTTGAAGTCTTGTGTGGGAAGGTTAAATATCCTGCTAATTTTCTTGTTCTTGGTTCCCCACAAGATGATTTTTGTCCCATTATTTTTGGTAGACCCTTCTTAAATACAACCAGTGCTAGGATTGATTGTGAAAAAGATACTGTCACCATTGGCTTAGATGGTATGTCTCATGAGTTTAATTTTGCTAAGTTTCGTAGACAACCTCATGATAGAGAATCACCTAGTAAGGATGAGATTATTGGTCTTGCTTCCATTGCCGTGCCTCCTACTGATCCGTTAGAACAATATTTGCTAGACCATGAAAACGATATGTTTATTAAGGAAAGAAGGGAAATAGATGAAGTGTTCCTTAAACAGGAACCTGTGCTGAAACATAACCTTCCCGTTGAAATTCTTGGGGATCCCCCTCCACCCAAGGGTGATCCCGTGTTTGAACTCAAATCATTACCTGCTAATCTTAAGTATGCTTATCTTGATGAAAAGAAAATATATCTTGTTATTATTAGTGCTAACCTTTCAGAGCAAGAAGAAGAAAGATTATTGAAAACTCTGAAGAAGCACCGAGCTGCTATTGGATATACTCTGGATGATCTTAAGGGCATTAGTCCCACATTATGCCAACACAAAATTACAGTGGAGAAAGATGCCAAACCAGTTAGAGATCCTCAACGATGACTGAATCCCAAGATGAAAGAAGTGGTAAGAAAGAAGATACTAAAGCTCCTTGAGGCAGGTATAATTTATCCCGTTGCTGCTAGTGATTGGGTAAGCACTGTCCATTGTGTTCCTAAAAAGGGAGGTATTACCGTTGTCCCCAATGATACAGACGAATTGATCCCGCAAAGAATTATTACAGGTTATAGGATGGTAATTGATTTTCGTAAATTAAATAAGGCTACTAAGAAAGATTATTACCCTTTACCTTTTATTGATCAAATGCTAGAAAGACTATTCAAACACACTCATTTCTGCTTTCTAGATGGTTATTCTGGTTTCTCTCAAATAACTGTGTCAGCGGGGGATCAATCTAAAACTACTTTTACTTGCCCTTTTGGTACTTTTGCTTATAGACGTATTCCTTTTGGTTTATGTAATGCACCAGCAAAGATGCAAGATGGCTATATTCTCTGATTTTTGTGAAAAGATTTGTGAGGTATTCATGGATGACTTCTCCATTTATGGATCCTCTTTTGATGATTGTTTGAGCAACCTTGATCGAGTTTTGCAGAGATGCGAAGACACTAGTCTCGTCCTGAATTGGGAAAAGTGTCACTTTATGGTTAATGAAGGCATTGTCTTGGGGCATAAGATTTCTGAGAGAGGTATTGAAGTTGATAAAGCTAAAGTTGATGCTATTGAAAAGATGCCATGTCCCAAGGACATAAAAGGTATAAGAAGTTTCCTTGGTCACGCCGGTTTTTATAGGAGGTTCATTAAGGACTTTTCTAAAATCTCTAGGCCTCTCACTAATTTATTGCAAAAAGATATTCCTTTTGTCTTTGATGATGATTGTGTAGAAGCATTTGAAATACTTAAGAAAGCTGTGATTACTGCACCTATTGTTCAGCCAGCTGATTGGAATTTACCTTTTGAAATTATTTGCGATGCTAGAGATTATGCCGTAGGTGCTGTTCTAGGGCAAAGAGTTGATAAGAAATTGAATGTTATCCAGTATGCTAGTAAGACTCTTGATACTGCCCAGAGAAATTATGTTACTACTGAAAAAGAATTCTTAGCAGTTGTGTTTGCATGTGATAAGTTTAGACCTTATATTGTTGATTCCAAAGTTACTATTCATACTGAGCATGCTGCTATTAAATATCTTATGGAAAAGAAAGATGCTAAGCCTAGACTCATTAGATGGGTTCTCCTGCTTCAAGAATTTGATTTACATATTATTGATAGAAAGGGAGCTGAGAACCCCGTTGCAGACAACTTGTCTAGGTTAGAGAATGTTCTTGATGACCCACTGCCTATTGATGATAGCTTTCCTGATGAACAATTAGCGGTCATTAATGCTTCTCGTACTGCTCCTTGGTATGCTGATTATGCTAATTACATTGTTGCTAAATTTATACCGCCTAGTTCACATACCAGCAAAAGAAAAAGTTCTTTTATGATTTAGGACATTACTTTTGGGATGATCCACACCTTTATAAAGGAGTAGATGGTGTTATTAGACGTTGTGTGCCTGAGCATGAACAGGAACAGATCCTACGCAAGTGTCACTCTGAATCTTATGGAGGACACCACGCTGGAGATAGAACTGCACACAAGGTACTACAATGTGGATTTTATTGGCCTACTCTCTTCAAAGATGCTTGTAAGTTTGTCTTATCTTGTGATGAATGTCAAAGAGTAGGTAACAATAGTAGACGTCAAGAAATGCCTATGAACTATTCTCTTGTTATTGAACCGTTTGATGTTTGGGGCTTTGATTATATGGGACCTTTTCCTGCCTCTAATGGTTATACACATATTCTAGTTGCGGTTGATTACGTTACTAAGTGCGTAGAAGCTATTCCAACTAGTTGTGCTGATCATAACACTTCTATTAAAATGCTTAAAGAAGTTATTTTTCCGAGGTTTGGAGTCCCCAGATATCTTATGACTGATGGTGGTTCACATTTTATTCATGGTGCTTTCCGTAATATGCTTGCTAAGTATGATGTTAATCATAGAATCGCATCTCCTTATCATCCGCAGTCTAGTGGTCAAGTAGAGTTGAGCAATAGAGAGCTCAAATTAATTTTGCAAAAGACTCTTAATAGATCTAGAAAGAATTGGTCCAAGAAACTTGATGATGCATTATGGGCCTATAGAACTACATACAAAAATCCTATGGGTATGTCTCCATATAAGATGGTTTATGGAAAAGCGTGTCATTTACCTCTTGAACTTGAACATAAAGCATATTGGGCTATTAAAGAGCTCAATTATGACTTCAAACTTGCTGGTGAAAAGAGGTTGTTTGACATTAGCTCACTCGATGAATGGAGAACCCAAGCATATAAGAATGCTAAGCTATTTAAAGAAAAAGTCAAACGCTGCCATGATAAAAGGATACAAAAGCGTGAGTTTAACGTAGGTGATTATGTGTTATTATTCAACTCTCGTTTAAGATTTTTTGCAGGAAAACTTCTCTCTAAATGGGAAGGTCCCGACGTTATCGACGAGGTCTATCGTTCTGGTGCCATAAAAATCAACAACTTCGAAGGCACAAGTCCAAGGGTGGTAAATGGTCAAAAAATTAAACATTATATTTCAGGTAATCCTATCAATGTTGAAACTAATATTGTTGAAACTGTAACCCCGGAGGAATACATAAGGGACACCTTCCAGAACGTTCCAGACTCCGAAAAGGAATAGGTATGTGGTACGGTAAGTAAACCGACTCCAAAACAACTCCAATGGCAATTTTTATCAGTTTTGGAATATTTAAGAATTTTAGGAAGAAAGAAGTAGTCCGAAAGGGACACGAGGCCCCCACGTGAGTGGAGGGTGCGCCCACCCTTACTGGGCGCGCCCCCTGTCTCGTGGGCACCTCGTGTGCCTCCCGGACTCCATTTTCTTGCACGTTACGTATTTTGGTCGGTAAAAATTCATTATATATACTCCCGAAGGTTTTGACCACCGTATCATGCAAATATCCCCTGTTTTCGTTTCGAGTTGTTCTTGCTGCAGATTAAAAGCAAGATGTCTTCTCAGGAGTCAGTTGGGGAGAGTTGGGTGTCTCACCCAACACCAGGTCCAGGAGCAAATATCGATGCTTATCACTTTGGACCATCAACAGAGGATGAGATGGAGGCTGATTTGAAAAGGATAGATGCCATGGAGGAAGATCAAGAAGTTACCTCTCGTCTCCAAGCAGAATTCATGGTGGGGGAACTACCTAGCTTGGCTATCCCAACTTCGGTCATCCCTTCCAACTTTAGATTTCTTTCTTATGAAAATATGAAAAAGAGCTTCACTTGTTCTCCAGAAGCTATGCAACATCCTTGGGTAAAAGGAGCTTTGGCCATTACAGGCAAGCTCCGTAAAGAACTTATGGACCTCAAACAACAAGTCAATAAGCTCGAGGAGGACAACCGTATCCTGAAGGGCATCATCGCCAAGAAGATCATAACACCAACCGTGAAGAAGGAGAAATAATCACATGGGTATGGGCACTCCCCTTGGCAACTGCCAAGCTTGGGGGAGGTGCCCCAGTATCGTATCACCATCACACTCCTATCTCTACCGTTTTATTTAGTTCGATCCTTTTAGTAGTATCTTGATCTAATAGATTGAAGTTTTTATATCAAGTAGTTTTGAGTTTTGCTTTGTGATCTCTTTTTGTAATCGAGTCCGTGAGCTATCTATAATAAAGATTAGTGTTGAGTCAAGGGCTTTGCTATGTTGCTATGATCCTGAGAAAGTAGAAAGAAGGAAAGAGTTCATATTGATCTTATGGTTAGTGATGACTTCACACATAAAAAGTATGAGGCATAAAAGTTGTTGAGAGTTGATAAACGTAGTCTTGGTCATCGTTGCAATTAATAGGAAGTGATAAGGAAAGAGGGGTTCACATATAAATATATTATCTTGGACACCTTTTATAATTGGGAGCACTCATTAAGTATGACATGCTAAAAGAGTTGACGTTGGACAAGGAAGACAGCGTAATGGTTTATGTTTTCGCACATCACAGTTAAAGTAAACATGTTGAGCTTGCCTTTCCCCCTCATGCTAGCCAAATTCCTTGCACCAAGTAGAGATACTACTTGTGCTTCCAAATATCCTTAAACCCATTTTTGCCATGAGAGTCCACCATACCTACCTATGGATTGAGTAAAATCCTTCAAGTAAGTTGTCATGTTGCAAGCAATAACAATTGCTATCTAAATATGTATGACTTATTAGTGCAGAGAAAATAAGCTTTGTATGATCTTGTTGTGGAAGTAATAAAAGCGACGGACTGCATAATAAAGGTCCACATACAAGGGGCAATATAAAGTGACGTTCTTTTGCATTAAGATTTTGTGCATCCAACCCTAAACGCACATGACAACGTCTGCTTCCCTCTGTGAAGGGTCTATCTTTTACTTTATGTTTTTACTTTATGCTTGAGTCAAGGTGATCTGTACCTTTCCGTTTTTCATTTTATTGATGAGGACATGACTACCTTGGATATGACCAAAAATATTGCATATATGCATATTTGTCAGGTGATTTCTAGTGCAAACTATTCAATAATCTATTTATGTTATCCAGAACAAAAATACTTCACACACTTTTGTGTTTTGTCTAATTGCAGGTGTATGGGACATTTGTACAATCCACATATGAAGATAAGGAAGAAAGAGATGTTTATTTGCTGTCCAAAAAGTTCTCTCACGTCACTTTTGGCCCAAGAGAAGATAGATTCCAAGTCTCTCACGTTCTGGATTCAGATTCGGACTGCACAGACACACCTGACTCAAAACGCACACAAGTTTTTCATACGGACTCCGAATTGGGTGATTCTTTTTTTGTTGGAAACTAGATTTCGTGCACTTTCCAACCCAATTGGAATCACCTTCAAATTCGTCCGGAGCGTTGAGTTGTGGACGAAACAATCTGATGCTGCAGCAGAATCCGAGTCAAACTACAAGTCCAAAGGTGTTACATCACCTCCACTTGGGCCCATTGGCCTTGTACGACCTAGATTTAGTTTTAGGCTGCCTTGGGACGTCCTCCCACCTCCTTGGCCGCCACCCCTTGCTCCTATATAAGTAGGTCCATCTAGTAGCTTTTCCTGGGGATTTGTTTAGTTAAAAGTTAGCCATTGCAACTTCGTGTACTTCGTTTGTGTCCAACGACCAGACCAAGACCGCTTACGGATCCCCACCTTTATCAATACTTCATATATACTCGCAATATTCAGATTGCTTTTTATCATATTCTTGCTTGTTCTTCGATTGCTTGCAGGAATAGACCTTCGTGGTCAGGTTGATTGTGGTCCAGCGTGGTCAATAACCTCTCGGAGATGGTTTAGCGATTGCTAAGGCGCAACGTCGTGCACGTTTGTAGTCGGATCGTCAAAGTCATCCTCACCAAATCGATAGTTATCATCTCATCGAAAGATCGGGACCCCCGCCTCTATCAAGTGGTATCAGTTTTCAGGTTGCTCGGTGAGAATTTTCCAGTTTTCCTAGATTAGATTTATTTTCTTACCTATTATCCGAGAAAAAGCCACAAAAAAGAGTTCTATTCATCCTTGGTCCAAGCCAGTCTGAGCCTTTGCAATTTTCTTTTCATTGCTTGCATAGTTGAATTATCGGTTGCATCGTCGTGTCGAGTTGCTGGTCTTAGTGTCTAGTTCGTTTAGAGTTTCGAGTTCTGTTCACATTAGTCACGCCACCGCTGCATCATTATCTCTTCCGCTGTCCACCACCCATCCATCAATTTCCACCACGTGCTACCCACTGTTCATTGTCATAATCATAGTTGAGGTCATTCACATCTTCGCCTGATCCAATCTGCATCTTATCTAGTTTGTCTTGGAAAGAAAAAAAAAAGATAGAGAAAAAAAGAGAAAAAAGGAAAGAAAAAAATAAAAAGAGAGAGAAGAAAAAGAAAAAAAAGCGTGAGAAAAAAAAGAGAGAAATTTTTTTTTGGATCTATCTAGAATCATTCTCGTACCTGAATTCGGATTGGAATCTGTTTTGCGCACTGTTCAGTAAAACAGGTGTATCTTCCTCATACGAAGTCCGTTTTGGCTCCGTGAGTACTCAAACTGAAGCTAGCAACGAGCCGCATCTAAATAGTTGCAGAAGCTTGTTCAATATTTGACACCTCAAAATCGGCTTCTAAATAGGTCTTTTTACCCTCCGAAGTTCGTGAACACAGCTTGTTCCAATTTTTCATGCCAGTTTTAGAATTCTTTGACTCCTCATATCAACTCGGAATTGAGTGATTCTTTTTGCATTGGAAAGCTTGAGTTAGTAGCATTCTTTGAAAGAATTTATCAGAAAATTGTCTCAAACTTTTCAAGAGGAAAGTTGGAGAGAGAGTTGTTGTATATCCTGCTTGGCAGTTGTTTTTCATCATTATCTTCACTGCCGTTGTGATCTTCACTTATATCTTGCTGTCAAGAGCTACTTAGTATCCTTCATTGATGATAGTTGTGCTACGCCGTGACCTTATTAGTGTTCTAGGCTCGCGTCTCTAGTCCGGTCTAGCCTAGGACCAGCACAGTACCGTCGTTGAGCGTTTATTCAACATTGCATTTTTGAATTGATTATTGCTAATCTTTTGCTACCATATATAGCCAACCCAGCTCCACATATTTCTACACCGTGTATACGTACGTTCCCCTGGCAATCGCTTTACTCAATATTCGGAGTTACTTGACACCGCAAGTTGCCGATCACCGCCTGCTGCATGGTAAGAACTTGTAAGAAATTGATATTTGCTTTACTGTGAGCGTTTTACCACCACATCCTAGTAGTTATAGGAACATTATTTTTGGATTTTGTTTCTTGTTCTACTAATCATGACAGGATCCAGAGTCAATTCATGGGCTTTGTCGATCGCGGGAGACGTGCTACCACCTTTGCAAATACCACAACCGTCACGAGAGGTGCACAAACATCCAAATGCACATGATCAGGTTAATGTATCTATACCACCATTTAATGGCCGTTTTAAACCTGCTTTATATATTGAATGGGAGTTCGACATAAAAAATATATTTGCTTCCCATAATTTCGATGAACATAAAAAGGTTAAGGTTGCGGTTGGTTCTTTCACTGGTTATGCTTTGGTTTGGTGGAGTGAATATTGTCGGTTACACCCTGATTATATACCTACTACTTGGGATGATTTGAAACTTACCATGCGACATACTTTCGTCCCTGCTTATTATACTCGTGACATGATTAAGAAGTTGCAACACTTAAAACAAGGTAGTGAAACTGTAACAAAATATTATGATGATTTACAAACTACCTTGTTGCATTCCTCTTTAGAAGAAAGTTGATGAGGACACCAATACAATTGTTACACCCACAGCCCCTGCTGCTATACATACTGGACCAATTACTAGAGCTCGTGCACGCCAACTAAATTACCAGGTACTTTCGTTTCTTGGTAATGATTCTAATGTTCATGAGAATATGATGCTGCCTAAATTGGATACATTTGTTTTGCTTACAAATGAAGGGCCTAGCTTGGAGAAGGATGAACATTGGAGCAAGAACAAGCATGGAGATGATGGCATGCGCAAGGGGAACAAGAACGGAGTTACAAGTGATGATTTCAGGACTTTGAAGCCACCATAATGGGTGCATGAAGCCTTGGATGAAATATACAAGATGCCACTTCATAAATTTCGTCCCGAGGCTATTTTAGGTGCTGCGTCACCTTATTATTGGGCCAGGCCCATGTAATTTCGAAATACGTAAGTATAGGCTATTTTTAGAGTCCGTATGTGTGGGGAAACAAGAGATAGGGTTGATTTCGGACTCCTCCACCAAGGGCCACGAAATTCCCCCCTCTTCCTCCATATATACAGCCCTTAGGGCATCGTTTAGACTTTGGGTTTTGTTTAGATTAAAAGTTCGCCATAGCTGCAACTTCGCGTACTTCGTTTGTGTTCAACGACCAGACAAAGGCGTCACAGAACCCCACCTTGATCAATAAAGCTTTCATCTTATATTCGCAATATCCAGATTGCAATCTTAGTTTCTTGCTTGTTCTTCGTTTGCTCGCAGGAAACAGACCCTCGTGGTCAGGTTGATCGTGCTCCGGCGTGGTCAATAACCTCTCGGAGTTGGTTTAGCGATTGCTAAGGCGCGACGTCCTCGCACGTTCGTAGTCGGATCGTCAAAGTCGACTTCCACCAAAGCGAAATCCACCATCTCATCGAAAGACGGGACACCTTTGCCTCTATCAGTTTTACCACCACATCCTAGTAGTTATAGGAACATTATTTTTGGATTTTGTTTCTTGTTCTACTAATCATGACAAGATCCAGAGTCAATTCATGGGCTTTGTCGATCGCGGGAGACGTGCCACCACCTTTGCAAATACCACAACCGTCACGAGAGGTGCACAAACATCCAAATGCACATGATCAGGTTAATGTATCTATACCACCATTTAATGGCCGTTTTAAACCTGCTTTATATATTGAATGGGAGTTCGACATAAAAAATATATTTGCTTCCCATAATTTCGATGAACATAAAAAGGTTAAGGTTGCGGTTGGTTCTTTCACTGGTTATGCTTTGGTTTGGTGGAGTGAATATTGTCGGTTACACCCTGATTATATACCTACTACTTGGGATGATTTGAAACTTGCCATGCGACATACTTTCGTCCCTGCTTATTATACTCGTGACATGATTAAGAAGTTGCAACACTTAAAACAAGGTAGTGAAACTGTAACAAAATATTATGATGATTTACAAACTACCTTGTTGCATTCCTCTTTAGAAGAAAGTGAAGATGATTTTATGGATAGATTTTGGGGAGGATTAAACCGTGATATTCAAGAGATACTAATTCATGAAGAGTGTTATCCTATGGACAATTTGTTTCATCTTGCTTGCAAAGCTGAACAGGAAATAAAACGACGTGTTGGCCACGAGAAGAACAAGCGCACGGTGCACATTCCAAGAGTTGATATGATTGTTCCTTCAACTACTAGGCATACTATGACAACCACATCCGTTGTTGTCAGGACTACACCACCTCCACCATGTGACACATCGCCCCCGAGACTGGCTACATCATCTGAGTTGATCATAAGAGGTAATGACAAAGGTACTGATCTTCCATCTCTACATGAGAATGATGAATGCCTTGTCAATTTGAATGCACCATCTGATGAGCTACCCACTACTTTGATCACACCACCTATTTTAGAGGACTACGTAGATAATTTGACTTTGCCATGTGATCAAACAACTGAAATACCAACAATTTTGAGTGCACCCATTGAATTAACTATTGATGCAAAAGAACCAATGATTAATCATTTTGATATGACCTCTAATCTTGGTGATGATTCTGTGTTGAATGACTTATTGCATGTTTGCTTATTTAAGCATGTTGTAGCATGTAAATTTGATGCAGGTAAGGTTTATTCACCAATGTTGGGATGGTTTAATGATGAACATTGTCAATCTTTTGAAATGAATAAGAGCTTCACTTATATGTGCAAACTGAGTTGCAATATTTTCATGCCTTCTACTTCTTGTGCTAATTTTTTGGCTTTAGATTTTATGAACTATGCAAGTTACTCATCTATTCATGTGTCATATATGCAAAAATCAAGGGAAGTAAAAATGGATGACATATACATATACAACATGTACACCTTGTCTCTTTTGTTAGCCACATTTCAGATTAAGCAACGCCGAGGACGGCTTTACTTTCAAGAAGGGGAGGATGATGAGGACATGACTACCTTGGATATGACCAAAAATATTGCATATATGCATATTTGTCAGGTGATTTCTAGTGCAAACTATTCAATAATCTATTTATGTTATCCAGAACAAAAATACTTCACACACTTTTGTGTTTTGTCTAATTGCAGGTGTATGGGACATTTGTACAATCCACATATGAAGATAAGGAAGAAAGAGATGTTTATTTGCTGTCCAAAAAGTTCTCTCACGTCACTTTTGGCCCAAGAGAAGATAGATTCCAAGTCTCTCACGTTCTGGATTCAGATTCGGACTGCACAGACACACCTGACTCAAAACGCACACAAGTTTTTCATACGGACTCCGAATTGGGTGATTCTTTTTTTGTTGGAAACTAGATTTCGTGCACTTTCCAACCCAATTGGAATCACCTTCAAATTCGTCCGGAGCGTTGAGTTGTGGACGAAACAATCTGATGCTGCAGCAGAATCCGGGTCAAACTACAAGTCCAAAGGTGTTACATCACCTCCACTTGGGCCCATTGGCCTTGTACGACCTAGATTTAGTTTTAGGCTGCCTTGGGACGTCCTCCCACCTCCTTGGCCGCCACCCCTTGCTCCTATATAAGTAGGTCCATCTAGTAGCTTTTCCTGGGGATTTGTTTAGTTAAAAGTTAGCCATTGCAACTTCGTGTACTTCGTTTGTGTCCAACGACCAGACCAAGACCGCTTACGGATCCCCACCATTATCAATACTTCATATATACTCGCAATATTCAGATTGCTTTTATCATATTCTTGCTTGTTCTTCGATTGCTTGCAGGAATAGACCTTCGTGGTCAGGTTGATTGTGCTCCAGCGTGGTCAATAACCTCTCGGAGTTGGTTTAGCGATTGCTAAGGCGCAACGTCGTGCACGTTTGTAGTCGGATCGTCAAAGTCATCTTCACCAAATCGATAGTTATCATCTCATCGAAAGATCGGGACCCCCGCCTCTATCATTTATCCTTTGGCAAGCTCCTCGTGTTTGAAAGATCATGATATATATATCCAATTGGATGTAAGTTAGCATGGATTATTATTGTTGACATCACCTAAAGGTGAATACGTTGGGAGGCAACACAATAAGCCCCTATCTTTCTTAGTGTCCGGTTGAAACTCCATAACCACAAGTATTGCGTGAGTGTTAGCAATTACAGAAGACTACTTGATAGTCGAGTATGTGAACTTGCTGAAAACCTCTATTGTTGACTCTTTCTGATGTTATGATAAATTGCAATTGCTTCAATGACTGAGATTATAGGTTGTTAGTTCTCAATGAAGTTTTTGAAACATACTTGACATTGTGAATTGATTGTTACTTGGGCATAAGAAATCATATGATAAAATCTATATATGTTGCTGTTATAAGAATGATCATGATGCCCTCATGTACGTATTTTATTTTTATCGACACCTCTATCTCTAAACATGTGGACATATTTTTCGATTTCGGCTTCCGCTTGGGGACAAGCGAGGTCTAAGCTTGGGGGAGTTGATACGTCCATTTTGCATCATGCTTTTATATCAATATTTAGTGCATTATGGGCTGTTATTACACATTATATCTCAATACTTATGGCTATTCTCTCTTATTTTACAAGGTTTACCATGAAGAGGGGGAATGCCGGCAGCTGGAATTCTGGCTGGAAAAGGAGCAAATATTGGAACCTATTCTGCACTGCTCCAAAAATCCTGAAACTCCACGAAACATGTTTTTGGAATTAATAAGAATTATTGAGCGAAAGAAATACATCAGGGGGCCCACACCCTGGCCAGGAGGGTGGGGGGCGCCCCCCCTACTGGGCGCGCCCCTGTCTCCTGGGCCCCCTGGTGGGCCCAGTGTCCATCTTCTGCTATATGAGAGATTTTACACTAGAAAAAATCATGGGCAAGCTTACGGGATGAAACTCCGCCGCCATGAGGCGGAACCTTGGCGGAATCAATCTAGGGCTCCCGCGGAGCTGTTATGCCGGGGACACTTCCCTCCGGGAGGGGGAAATCATCACCAACGTCATCACCAACGATCCTCTCATCGGGAGGGGGTCAATCTCCATCAACATATTCACCAGCACCATCTCCTCTCAAAACCCTAGTTTATCTCTTGTATCAATCTTGTATCAAAACCACAAATTGGTACCTGTGGATTGCTAGTAGTGTTGATTACTCCTTGTAGTTGATGCTAATTAGTTTACTTTGTGGAAGATCATATGTTCAGATCCTTAATGCATATTATTACTCCTCTGATTATGAACATGAATATGCTTTGTGAGTACTTACGTTTGTTCCTGAGGACATGGGTGAAGTCTTGCTATTAGTAGTCATGTGAATTTGGTATTCGTTCGATATTTTGATGAGATGTATGTTGTCTTTTCCTCTAGTGGTGTTATGTGAACGTCGACTACATGACACTTCACCATTATTTGGGCCTAGAGGAAGGCATAGGGAAGTAATAAGTAGATGATGGGTTGCTAGAGTGACGGAAGCTTAAATCCTAGTTTATGCGTTGCTTCGTTAGGGGCTGATCTGGATCCATATGTTTAATGTTGTGGTTAGTTTACTTAATATACTTCTTTTGTAGTTGCGGATGCTTGCAATAGGGGTTAATCATAAGTGGGATGCTTGTCCAAGTAAGGGCAGTACCCAAGCACCGGTCCACCCACATATCAGATTATCAAAGTACCAAACGCGAATCATATGAGCGTGATGAAAACTAGCTTGACGATAGTTCCCATGTGTTCTCGGGAGCTCCTTTCTCATTATTAGAAATTGTCCAGGTTTATCCTTTGCTACAGAAAGGATTGGGCCACCTTGCTGCACTTTCTTTACTTTATTTACTTGTTACTCGTTACTATTTATCTTATCACAAAACTATCTATCACCTACAATTTCAGTGCTTGCAGAGAAAACCTTACTGAAACCCGCTTATCATTTCCTTCTGCTCCTCGTTGGCTTCGACACTCTTACTTATCGAAAGGACTACGATAGACCCCTACACTTGTGGGTCATCAGGTATCCAACCCTGGGTAAGTTCATGGTGGTGACCCACCATGGCTACAATGTCCTCAAGATGCCAGGAAGTGGCGGGATCATCATAGTCCCCTGCGAAGAGAAGGACGCGGTGTGCTCCCTCGAGCGCGCCTTCCAAGCTGCATCAATCAAGGACCCAGACAGCAAGGGTGAGAACCCTCCTGAGGCAGTTCCCAAGAAGAAGAAGACGTCGCCCAGCTCAAGGTCTAAGGAGGTTGGCGTCTCAGGAAGCGTCGCATAAGGATCCGTGCCCTTGCAAGGGGCGCCTCCTTCCATTGCATAGGAAGTCACAGTCGGCGCCCTCCTCGGGCAGGGCTCGGGGGCTCTCTTCTTGAGGGCCTCACACTTCGCCAAAATCACGAGGGAGGCGCTCGGGCACCACTTGGAGGCGTGCTTCGCAGCACGTTTCCCTTAGGAAGGCATTGGGCGTGGAAAGCCCAACCCTCAGGAGTTCATCACCAAGACAACTCAGGAGCTTCAGGAAGCAAGAGCCAAGCGCGGCGATCGCCGCCTGCCTGGCGTAGCCCCCCATCCAGGCGAGGATGGCAGGCTGCACGTCTGCATCAACTTCCCGGGGCTCAACCGAGCCGCGTCTCAGGAGCGCATTTGGCCTTCGCACGTGGGACGTTGCGAGGGTCCGCCGCACAGCTACATTTGCATGCCTTCCGGCCTGCCGAACATGGCTGCTACTCACCAGCGCCACCTGCAGAGCATCCTGGTGGCTCAGGAGGCCAGGCACCACGCGGTCCTGGCGGAGATGGATATTGTCCTCGAGGAACCGCCTGGGCCCTCAGAGCCTCCCGAGGCTCAGGGCTCCGGTGGCTCGTGAGGGTCGGCCTCTTCATTGCGCATCTTCAGCTACTCCAACACCCCCTCTACAATGGTACCAGGTGACATCTTTCGAGTTCATGTCAGCTGGGAGCGCCCTCATGGCTGCATCATTCCCAGGCCACACGGGTCCGTCACTGCGGCATGTATCCCTTTTGCTTATGTCTTTAGTTTACCTTACTGGGGGCGCCCCTCGGGCAGCATCATCCCCAAGCCGCTCGGGCCTGACCCAGTGGCATGTATCCCTCCTGCTTTTATCTAAGTTGATTTGTCCTTCATGCCTAATATGCCTGTGATAATCGCCTGCTCGATTGACACCTACCTTTGGAGCCGCTCGCACTGGCACGATGCTTGCGCATGGGTCCGTCCCTGCAACATCGACAATTTTGAGTGGCCGAGCTCTGATCCGCGGCAGCCCCGCAAGTGTCACCTCACCAGGCCCTCAGTGCCCTCACCGCTCTCTTGGAGCAACCAATGGCTGCTCGGCAATCATAATGGCAACCCGTGCTTTTCTCGTGTTGGTTTACAGGAACTGCGTGAGGCCTAAAGCGGGAGGCACCGCGAGCTCTCTCCCTCTCTTTCCCGTGCGATCCGCTTGGGCGTTAAAAGGGGAGCTCCTGAGCATCGCGACTCAGGAGATCTTCCTGGCTCTCCAGCCCACACCCCCTGGCCTTGTCCACGGCATCGCGACCTGGCATACCAGCGACGGCTGAGCTCGCTCGAGGGCCGGGACCCGAGGACGTAGAGCACTAAGGAGAGTGTGGGCAAGAGAGGGGAAGCTCGCGAGGGCCTAACCAGGCTACATTCCAGCTGCCGACGTACAAGTTCGGCGCAACTCGAAGGAGCGAATCCATGTTTTCGAGATAAGTTTTGCACCTGGGATAGCTAATTGATGCGACACATAATCTCCACCTAATGCGGCTCTGTGATGGCAACGTGACCTTCCTTTCTCACCTGTTGACGGCTGCTTGTGCGCTAAAGGGGACCTCCTGAGCATCGCACCTCAGGGGCTCTTACTGGACCTCAGGCCGCTCACCTCCTAGCCTTGACCACGGCATCACGACCTGACATACCAGCGACGGTTGAAGTCTGCTTGGGGACCGGGACCTGTCAGCGTAGAGCACCGAGTCATCACGAGGTTAGAAAGGAGGAACCAAGCCGGGATAGGACAAGCATTCGCACCGCTTCATAATAGGATAATAACAAAAAAGACATCGCGGGCCCTTTACATGCCCCCACGGGGTGTTTTCTTGATTCCTTGCAGGGAACAAAAGACGTGAATCCTAAGGAGCCCTAACTACATGCGCCTTCATGGCCGACGCCATCATCAACAGTGGGCCACGAGAGGCCGGCGCCAACCCCATCCAGATCAGCTGTGCTTGTGGCCTGATGCAACCGCCTTGCTCCGGGCACGACGCGAGCTCGGGGGCACATAGCTGTCGTCGCTCATCTTCGGAGTCGCGAAGTGCTCGGGAGAGTCACTAGACTCCCAAGCATCGCTGCTGCTGCTAGAGGAGCCGTTGGGGAAGCGGGTGGTAGGCCTAGCCCTTGCCACGGTGATGTCCTGGCTGCCTCCCCTGGGGCAGCACTCCAGCCGGCGGCCTTTTGTGTCGAAGACCTTGAAGAGCATCAAGGAGGCGCCATCATATTCAAAATGAATCACGAGGGCACCCCCTATTCAGCAGACCCGGGCGACCTCGCCCCAGCCTTGGCTCATGAAGACCATGCCCGGAGCGACGACTTCAACCTCTGCTCCGGTCGCCGCGGCACCGCAGTCGGCGTGATGCAGCCAAAGCTCGAGAGGCCCCCCTCAGTGGCATCTCGAAGGCGAAGAATGGAGGGAAGCGGATCCAAGTGCTCAGAGGCATCACGGCGTGGAGCACGAGCTCACGAGAGGAGTCCGCAACATGGACTCCAGGAGCGACGGCGCGCGCCGCCATGGCTCGTCGACCTCGCCTATGGCGCGGGCGGCGTCCCTCGTCGCCTCCTTGTCCAGTTCCCTCGGCCCGGGCGTACAGGGGTAGCGGGAACCCAGGAGGTGGCGGCTCGTACCAAGGCCTCATCATCTCCGGCCTCGCAACCTCGTCGTGGCTCTACAAGACCGTCCGTTTCTTCGGAGGGAGCGGGTCAGGCCCCTTCCGGGGGGCCTTTCCTTTCTCTTCGGCTGAGAACCTGCGGATTGGTGCCATTGGCGTCAAGAATGGAGGTGGGCGAGGGAGAAGAAGCAGGCGGGGCAAGGAGAGATTGGCAACAGGGGCTCACGCCCCTCCGTACTTATAGCCCAATGGAGGCCAACCGTCGGCCTCCACGATCACAGGTAATGATGACTCTTTTTGCATGCAGCAGGGACTCATCAAATTGGGCAGTTGCCGAGGCAGCATGGGGAAGCGGAGACGCCCATGTCCAATCAACCTCCACGCATCGACCAAGGCCGCCAGCTGTTGGGGCCTGCGGTGCTCCGCACTTGCCCTTTGGCTTCGCTGCTAAGCCAAGACCGAGCGTCCCTCGGCCCCGGGGGCTACTGTCAGCGTTCTGGGAACGGGGGTCCCCAGACTTGCGTGCCTGCGGCCTGCAACATGGCTCACCAGCGGCCCAGTACGACCTGTCTTCATCAACCCAAGCTGAAGACCCTCGCGAGGGGCCAAGCCTCGCGGGGCGGAGGACACAAGGCCTCCTCAGGGGCGGCCTCACCGGGCAGGCTCGCGAGGAGGCGGAGAGATCAAGGCAGGGGTACCTCGCGAGGTGCTCATGACGCAAGCCATGACGATCAAGACCAGGCGGGCGCCAGGCGGGTTCCAGCCTGCGCAGTGTCCTCATTTCCTCTTTGGTGCAAAGGGGGCAAGTGCAGGCGCGGAGTACCGAGGCATCAAGCAAAGGTTTCCATATCAGTGCCACGAGACCAAGGCCAGCAGGACGACAGGACGGAGGTCACCATGGAGCCCAAGGCGGCGTCATCGGTAGTGCCTTTGGCAGTCGAAGACCACCTTTAGTCAGGATAGCTTGTACTAGTTGTCCCCTTACAAAATGGCTGTTGTTGGCTCCCTTCCCGCTCAATATTTGGGAAGAGGACCAGGGCCTCTATAAATAGAGATAGCCACCATAGTAGGAGAGGATTGAATCCTGACGAAGCAGAACACCCACCACCACAAGAAGACCTCTCCTCGCGAGGCTGTTCTTCCTCTGTACTGTTCATCATCAGCCCAAGAGGCAATCCACCACACCACACACTGGATTAGGGTATTACACCACAAGGATGGCCTGAACCAGTATAAACCTTGTGTCTCTTATGTTGTTCCTTGTGCTAGCTTAGATTCGCGGCGAAGTTGTGGGCGTGTTTTGGTAGGGAGAAGATCTTCATGCGCACCTCAGAGTTCGAACCTTAAGGGTTTTGCCGGAACCCGATATCCGACAGTTGTGAAACAATTCCACATTATTCTAAATGAAGACCAAACTCGTAACTCAAATATTCAGCTCCATGATCAGATCGTAGAAACTTTATTTTCTTATTACAATGATTCTCTACTTCACTTTGAAATTCTTTGAACTTTTCAAATGTTTCAGATTTGTGTTTCATTAAGTAGATATACCCATACCTACTCAAATCATATGTAAATGTTAGAAAATAACAATACCCGCTGCATGCCTCAACACTCATCGGACCGCATACATCGGTATGTATTATTTCCAGTAAGTCATTAGCTCGCTCTATTGTTTCGAAGAACGGATTTTTATTCATCTTACCCATGAGGCATGGTTCACAAGTATCAAATGATTCATAATCAAGTGATTCCAAAAGTCCATCTGCATGGAGTTTCTTCATGCGCTTTATACCAATATGACCTAAACAGAAGTGCCACAAGTATGTTGCTATCATTATCAACTTTGCATCTTTTGGCATCAATATTATGAATATGTGTATCACTTCGATCGAGATTCAACAAGAATAGACCTTTCTTCAAAGGTGCATGACCATAAAAGATATTACTCATATAAATAGAAAAACCATTATTCTCTGACTTAAATGAATAACCGTCTCGCATTAAACAAGATCCAGATATAATGTTCATTCTCAACGCTGGCACCAAATATATTAAGGTCTAAAACTAATCCCGATGGTAGATGTAGAGGTAGCATGACGACGACGATCACATCGACCTTGGAACCATTCCCGACGCACGTTGTCACCTCGTCCTTAGCTAATCTTTGTTTATTCCGCAGCTCCTGTTTGAAGTTACAAATATAAGCAACGGAACCAGTATCAAATACCCTAGCGCTACTACGAGCATTAGTAAGGTACACATCAATAACATGTATATCAAATATACCTTTGTTCAGTTTTCCATCCTTCTTATCCGCCAAGTATATGGGGCAGTTCCGCTTCCAGTGACCATTCCCTTTGCAGTAGAAGCACTCGGTTTCAGGCTTGGGTCCTTCTTTGGTCTTCTTCACAGGAGCGGCAACTTGCTTGCACTGCAAAAAAAGACACATCCATGACATTTTGGGCCGAATGATTTTTTTTGTCATGCTTATGACACTTCTATGATGATAATTGTGACAAAAGCACGCATCATCATAGATGTGGTGGGATCCTACTTCCATGACAAAAAATCATGACATAAGATGGGCTTTTCGTCCTGGGTGGGCCGGGGACGCACGTGCATGACATTCTTTGGGCCATCCATGATGGAAAAAATCAAGGTAGAAGCGAGGGCGAGGAAAATTTCGGGGAGTTCCGGTTACGGTGGGTGGTCGGGGCCGAGCGATGCACAGAGGGATTATGCATTTCTCTTGCACACGTACGCGTGTGTGTGTGCGAGGCATTGGGCTCTAACTGAACCCAAGCGATCGATCGATCCCTGGCTGTTAATTGAACCTGATCGAGTGATTCCTTTGCTACTGCTGCTAACTGAAGCCGGTCGAACGTGCTGCCTCTTGATTAATAGTGAGCGTTGTTGGGGGTTGGATGAATAGTTCCCAGTGGGGGTTAGATGAACATGACCCCATGGTAGTAGAGGCCGTTTCCGCTGGATGAACAAGATCCCGATCAAGAGGAGGCCGCCACACACCCAAGCCGGTTGGGGGTGGATGAACATGACCCTATGGAGGGCTGGTTGAACAGGTCCCCGTATGAAGGGCTGGTTGAAAAATAGCTGGTGGAGGCTGGATGAACATGACCCCTTGGTGAATAGTAGCTGGTGGAGGTTGGAGGAAGTCAACGGTGGATGAGTAGTAGCAGGTGGAGGCCGGGGGAAGTCGACGGTGGATGAAGAGTAGCCCGTGGAGACTGGAGCAAGGCAGTTGACAGTGGATGAACAGTAGCCCGTGGAGTCCGGTTTTGCAGTACGCCACACCCTCCTAACGAACATGGCCCCCATTTTGACCGTAGGCGCTCCAACACAAGTCCGTTTCCTCCGTTTTGCGGTATGCCACACCCCTCCCGATCAACCGCACCCCATTTCGACTGTAGGAGCTCAAACAGAAGTCCGTTTCTTCCGTTTTGCGATACGCCACACCCTTCCCAGTGAACAAGACCCCCGTTTCGACCATACGCGGTGGAACAGAAGGCCATTTTCCTTGTTTTGCGGTACGTGATGTCTACTACTCAACTTGATGAGGACATCAATACCATTGTTACACCCACAGCCCCTACTGCTACATATACGGGACCAATTACTAGAGCTCGCGCACGCCAATTAAATTATCATGTACTTTTGTTTCTTGGTAATGATTCTAATGTTCATGAGAATATGATGCTGCCTAAATTGGATACATTTGTTTTGCTTACAAATGAAGGACCTAGCTTGGAGAAGGATGAACATTGGAGCAAGAACAAGCATGGAGATGATGCCATGCGCAAGGGGAACAAGAACGGAGTTACAAGTGATGATTTCAGGACTTTGAAGCCGCCATAATGGGTGCATGAAGCCTTGGACGAAATATACAAGATGCCACTTCATAAATTTCGTCCCGAGGCTATTATAGGTGCTGCGTCACCTTTTTTATTGGGCCAGGCCCATGTAATTTCGAAATACATAGGTATAGGCTATTTTTAGAGTCCGTATGTGTGGGGAAACAAGAGATAGGGTTGATTTCGGACCCTTCCACCAAGGGCCACGAAATTCCCCCTCTCTTCCTCCATATATACAGCCCTTAGGGCACCGTTTAGACTTTGGGTTTTCTTTAGATTAAAAGTTCGCCATAGCTGCAACTTCGCGTACTTCGTTTGTGTTCAACGACCAGACAAAGGCGTCACAGAACCCCACCTTGATCAATAAAGCTTTCATCTTATATTCGCAATATCCAGATTGCAATCTTAGTTTCTTGCTTGTTCTTCATTTGCTCGCAGGAAACAGACCCTCGTGGTCAGGTTGATCGTGCTCCGGCGTGGTCAATAACCTCTCGGAGTTAGTTTAGCGATTGCTAAGGCGCGACGTCCTCGCACGTTCGTAGTCGGATCATCAAAGTCGACTTCCACCAAAGCGATATCCATCATCTCATCGAAAGACGGGACACCTTTGCCTCTATCAAGTGGTATCAGATTTCCAGGTTGCTCGGTGAGATTTTACAGTTTTTCGAAGTTTAGATCGAGTCTGTTCTTCATACCTATAATCCACAAAAAGCCAAAAAAAATTAGGGTTAGTTCATCCCATCCGAACCAATCTGAGCCTTGCATAATCTTTTCTGTATTTGCTTTGTTGAATTTGCGGTTGCATCATCGTGTCTAGTTGCTGGTCTTAGCGTCTAGTCTTTTAGAGTTTCGAGTTCTGTTCACAGGTTGTCACGTCGCCGCTGCCATATATCACCACCGCATCATCATCGTCGCTGTTGCCATATACCACCACCACATATTCACCATCAATCCGAATCCATATACGCCACAACATATCCGCCGCCATCACGCCAATCCGAGTTCACCTGCAACATATATCCTCCACCTGTCCGTGTTCCACCAGATTCATCTTCGCCACCAGTCCGAGTTCCACCAGATTCATCTCCGCCACCAGTCCTAGTCCGAGTCCAGTAATTGTTGCATTGTTCTCGATTTCCAGATCACGCGATACTCCGAGTCGTGACAGAGAAGGACTCTCCAACTTCCGAGCCATCCGCAGAAGAAAAATAGTTCCAATTTCAAAAAAAAAAATTCTGGCTAGGCAGTTTTTAGACCATTTGTAGACTTTTTCGAAAAAAAATTGTTGCGGAGCAAAAAAAAAGAGGAAAAAATGTGCAAAAAAAACAAAAGAGAAAAAAAATTCAGAGTGTGCTCCTCCCTTGTTTACGTGCCGCGCCGTGATTTTGTTGGTGTTCTAGGCTCGTGTCTCTAGCACAATCTAGCCTAGGACCAGCACAGTACCGTCGTTGAGCGTTTATTCAACTTTGCATCTCTGAATTGATTATTGCTGACCCTTTTGCTACCATATTATAAGCCTTCCCAGCTCAACATACATCTACGTCGTGCGTTTGACTCTCCCTGGTAATCGCTCTATCCAAGCTTTGAGAGTTTTGACTACAACGGTTGCCGATCACCGCCTGCTGCTGGGTAAGAACTGGTAAGAATTTGAGTTTTGCTTGACGGGTTTGTGACACCCACCACCACCACTTGTTCGTAGTCTGTAGGATCATATTCTTGTGTGTTTCTATTGGTGCTAACCATGCCAGGATCACAAGCCGGCGAGATTGACTGGGAGAATTTATCGAACAAGGAGCTTCATGATAAGTTTCAGCAAATGATGACTGAACAGGTGCAAGATGTGCTGAACAATTTTGAAGAGGCCATGGAGAAGATCACTGGCCTTGAGAAGACGTTCGAAACAAAGCTCGATAACAAGTTTAATGAATTGCTCGCGCGTCTTCCACCACCACCACCCGCTGCACCTAACGCACCTCTCCAACAACAACAACAACGACTACCTCCACGTCGCGAAACAGACCTCCGCCGAGCAAGCCGTGTTCCTCTTGCGTTTGGCCAAACTGTTGGTGTTGCTGTTGATACTTCTGTGGCTCCTGCTGCTGATGCGGAGGAGGATGATTATGTGGGAGATTATGAGGATGAGGTTGATCAAAATCAGCACTACGTGCAGCCACCTGTACCACCACCAGCAGGTCGACCTCAGGTATATATTCGTAATGGTAGGCCTGCACCACCACCTCAGGTACGAGATGATGTCCATATTCCTAAACTGAAATTGAATATTCCACCATTTGAGGGTAGATATGTTCCTGATATATATCTTACTTGGGAGTTAAAAACTGAACAACGATTTACATGTTTACAATATCCTGAGGAGAGACGAGTTGCTGCTGCTGTTTGTGCTTTCACTAGTTTTGCATGTGTATGGTGGTCTGAACATTGTAGATTATATCCTATTCCAACTACTTGGGCTGCTTTGAAAACTGCTATGCGTACGCGTTGGGTTCCACCATATTATCAACGTGAATTGCTTCAAAAATTGCAGCGTTTAAGACAAGGGAAAAATTATGTAGAAGAATATTATCAGGAATTACAAACTGGCATGATTAGATGTGGTATTGTTGAGGAGAATGAAGCTATGCTTGCACGTTTTCTGGGTGGATTAAATAGAGAGATTCAGACCATTCTAGACTATAAGGAGTATACTAATATCACTCGTTTATTCCATCTTGCTTGTAAAGCTGAACGTGAAGTGTAGGATCGACAAGCATTGGGGCGAACTAACTTTTCTGCAGGCCGACCTTCATCATGGACACCACGTGCATCTTCTACTTCAACTGCACCAACACCTCCATCCGGTGCCACCTCCAGCCGTGATACAAGAAAACAGGCACAACCACCATTATCTGCCAAGAGCGCACCTGCGGGGCCTGCACAGCGTTCTTCTTCTTCCATGGCATCAACAGGGCACACAAGTGATATTATTTGTCGTCGTTGTAAGGGAGGAGGTCATTATGCGAGAGAATGCAAATCTCCGCGTGTGATGATTGCTACCGCGGATGGTGGATATGAGTCCTCTAGTGACTACGACGAGGAGACATTGGCTCTTATTACACGTGAAGAACATGGTGGAGATGATTCTGATCATGAGACGCAATACATGGCTCCTGAAGACGCTGACAGGTATGAATGTTTAGTTGCTCAACGTGTTTTGAGTGTGCAGATCACACAATCTGAGCAAAATCAGAGGCACAATTTGTTCCATACCAAGGGAGTTGTGAAGGAACGTTCTGTGCGCGTCATCATAGATGGAGGGAGCTGCAACAACTTGGCTAGCATGGAGATGGTGGAGAAGCTTTCTCTCACCACAAGACCACATCCACATCCTTACTACATCCAATGGTTCAACAACAGCGGCAAGGTTAAGGTAACACGTACTGTTCGTGTGCATTTTAGTATCTCTACATATGCTGATTATGTTGATTGTGATGTGGTACTGATGAGGACATCAATACAATTGTTACACCCACAGCCCCTGCTGCTATACATACTGGACCAATTACTAGAGCTCGTGCACGCCAACTAAATTACCAGGTACTTTCGTTTCTTGGTAATGATTCTAATGTTCATGAGAATATGATGCTGCCTAAATTGGATACATTTGTTTTGCTTACAAATGAAGGGCCTAGCTTGGAGAAGGATGAACATTGGAGCAAGAACAAGCATGGAGATGATGGCATGCGCAAGGGGAACAAGAACGGAGTTACAAGTGATGATTTCAGGACTTTGAAGCCACCATAATGGGTGCATGAAGCCTTGGACGAAATATACAAGATGCCACTTCATAAATTTCGTCCCGAGGCTATTTTAGGTGCTGCGTCACCTTATTATTGGGCCAGGCCCATGTAATTTCCAAATACATAAGTATAGGCTATTTTTAGAGTCCGTATGTGTGGGAAAACAAGAGATAGGGTTGATTTCGGACTCCTCCACCAAGGGCCACGAAATTCCCCCCCTCTTCCTCCATATATACAGCCCTTAGGGCATCGTTTAGACTTTGGGTTTTGTTTAGATTAAAAGTTCGCCATAGCTGCAACTTCGCGTACTTCGTTTGTGTTCAACGACCAGACAAAGGCGTCACAGAACCCCACCTTGATCAATAAAGCTTTCATCTTATATTCGCAATATCCAGATTGCAATCTTAGTTTCTTGCTTGTTCTTCGTTTGCTCGCAGGAAACAGACCCTCGTGGTCAGGTTGATCGTGCTCCGGCGTGGTCAATAACCTCTCGGAGTTGGTTTAGCGATTGCTAAGGCGCGACGTCCTCGCACGTTCGTAGTCGGATCGTCAAAGTCGACTTCCACCAAAGCGAAATCCACCATCTCATCGAAAGACGGGACACCTTTGCCTCTATCATATGCAATATTTTTTGTCATATCCAAGGTAGTCATGTCCTCATCATCCTCCCCTTCTTGAAAATAAAGCCGTCCTCGGCGTTGCTTAATCTGAAATGTGGCTAAAAAAAAAGACAAGGTGTACATGTTGTATATGTATATGTCATCCATTTTTACTTCCCTTGATTTTTGCATATATGACACATGAATAGATGAGTAACTTGCATAGTTCATAAAATCTAAAGCCAAAAAATTAGCACAAGAAGTAGAAGGCATGAAAATATTGCAACTCAGTTTGCACATATAAGTGAAGCTCTTATTCATTTCAAAAGATTGACAATGTTCATCATTAAACCATCCCAACATTGGTGAATAAACCTTACTTGCATCAAATTTACATGCTACAACATGCTTAAATAAGCAAACATGCAATAAGTCATTCAACACAGAATCATCACCAAGATTAGAGGTCATATCAAAATGATTAAACATTGGTTCTTTTGCATCAATAGTTAATTCAATGGGTGCACTCAAAATTGTTGGTATTTCAGTTGTTTGATCACATGGCAAAGTCAAATTATCAACGTAGTCCTCTAAAATAGGTGGTGTGATCAAAGTAGTGGGTAGCTCATCAGATGGTGCATTCAAATTGACAAGGCATTCATCATTCTCATGTAGAGATGGAAGATCAGTACCTTTTTCATTACCTCTTATGATCAACTCAGATGATGTAGCCACTCTCAGGGGCGAGGTGTCACATGGTGGAGGTGATGTAGTCCTGACAACAACGGATGTGGTTGTCATAGTATGCCTAGTAGTTGAAGGAACAATCATATCAACTCTTGGAATGTGCACCGTGCGCTTGTTCTCCTCGTGGCCAACACGTCGTTTTATTTCCTGTTCAGCTTTGCAAGCAAGATGAAACAAATGGTCCATAGGATAACACTCTTCATGAATTAGTATCTCTTGAATATCACGGTTTAATCCTCCCCAAAATCTATCCATAAAATCATCTTCACTTTCTTCTAAAGAGGAATGCAACAAGGTAGTTTGTAAATCATCATAATATTTTGTTACAGTTTCACTACCTTGTTTTAAGTGTTGCAACTTCTTAATCATGTCACGAGTATAATAACTAGGGACGAAAGTATGTCGCATGGCAAGTTTCAAATCATCCCAAGTAGTAGGTATATAATCAGGGTGTAACCGACAATATTCACTCCACCAAACCAAAGCATAACCAGTGAAAGAACCAACCGCAACCTTAACCTTTTTATGTTCATTGAAATTATAGGAAGCAAATATATTTTTTATGTCGAACTCCCATTCAATATATAAAGCAGGTTTAAAACGGCCATTAAATGGTGGTATAGATACATTAACCTGATCATGTGCATTTGGATGTTTGTGCACCTCTCGTGACGGTTGTGGTATTTGCAAAGGTGGTGGCACGTCTCCCGCGATCGACAAAGCCCATGAATTGACTCTGGATCCTGTCATGATTAGTAGAACAAGAAACAAAACCCAAAAATAATGTTCCTATAACTACTAGGATGTGGTGGTAAAACGCTCACAGTAAAGCAAATATCAATGTCTTACAAGTTCTTACATGCAGCAGGCGGTGATCGGCAACCAGCGGTGTCAAGTAACTCCGAATATTGAGTAAAGCGATTGCCAGGGGAGCGTACGTATACACGGTGTAGAAATATGTGGAGCTGTGATAAAGGCAAAGGTGTCCCGTCTTTCGATGAGATGGTGGATTTCGCTTTGGTGGAAGTCGACTTTGACGATCCGACTACGAACGTGCGAGGACGTCGCGCCTTAGCAATCGCTAAACCAACTCCGAGAGGTTATTGACCACGCCGGAGCACGATCAACCTGACCACGAGGGTCTGTTTCCTGCGAGCAAACGAAGAACAAGCAAGAAACTAAGATTGCAATCTGGATATTGCGAATATAAGATGAAAGCTTTATTGATCAAGGTGGGGTTCTGTGACGCCTTTGTCTGGTCGTTGAACACAAACGAAGTACGCGAAGTTGCAGCTATGGCGAACTTTTAATCTAAACAAAACCCAAAGTCTAAACGATGCCCTAAGGGCTGTATATATGGAGGAAGAGGGGGGGAATTTCGTGGCCCTTGGTGGAGCGGTCCGAAATCAACCCTATCTCTTGTTTCCCCACACATACGGACTCTAAAAATAGCCTATACTTATGTATGTCGAAATTACATGGGCCTGGCCCAATAATAAGGTGACGCAGCACCTAAAATAGCCTCGGGACGAAATTTGTGAAGTGGCATCTTGTATATTTCGTCCAAGGCTTCATGCACCCATTATGGTGGCTTCAAAGTCCTGAAATCATCACTTGTAACTCCGTTATTGTTCCCCTTGCGCATGCCATCATCTCCATGCTTGTTCTTGCTCCAATGTTCATCCTTCTCCAAGCTAGGCCCTTCATTTGTAAGCAAAACAAATGTATCCAATTTAGGCAGCATCATATTCTCATGAACATTAGAATCATTACCAAGAAACGAAAGTACCTGGTAATTTAGTTGGCGTGCACGAGCTCTAGTAATTGGTCCAGTATGTATAGCAGCAGGGGCTGTGGGTGTAACAATTGTATTGATGTCCTCATCATCCTCCCCTTCTTGAAATGAAGTCGTCCTCGACGGAAGTTCATCTTCCTCACCCAAATAAGGCTTCAAATCTGCAATGTTAAAAGTGGGACTAACCCCAAAATCTGCAGGCAGCTCAAGTTTATATGCATTATCATTTATTTTCTCTAACACCTTAAAGGGACCATCAGCACGTTGCATTAACTTTCATTTGCGCAAATCAGGAAATCTATCCTTACGCAAATGTAACCAAACAAGATCTCCAGGTGCAAACACAACATGTTTTCTACCCTTATCTCCAGCAAGTTTATATTTAGCATTCATGCGCTCAATGTTTTCCTTAGTTAACTCATGCATTTTTAAAATCAATTCAGCACGTTGTTTAGCATCAAAATTAACCTTCTCCGAAGATGGAAGAGGCAACAAATCAATAGGTGCACGAGGTAGGAAATCATACACAACTTCAAAAGGGCACATCTTAGTAGTAGAATGTAATGAACGATTATAAGCAAATTCAATATGAGGCAAGCATTCCTCCCACATTTTCTTATTATTCTTCAAAACAGCCCTAAGCATAGTAGACAACGTTCTATTGACTACTTCAGTTTGTCCATCAGTTTGGGGGTGACAAGTAGTACTAAAAAGCAGTTTAGTCCCCAACTTAGCCCATAAACATCTCCAAAAGTGGCTAAGAAATTTAGTATCACGATCTGAAACAATAGTATTTGGCACACCATGCAAGCGAATAATTTCACGAAAGAACAAATCAGCAACATTAACAGCATCATCGCTTTTATGACATGGTATAAAGTGTGCCATTTTCGAGAATCTATCCACGACAACAAATATGCTATCCCTCCCCTTCTTTGTTCGAGGTACACCTAAAACAAAGTCCATAGATATATCCTCCCAAGGAACACTAGGTACAGGCAAAGGCATATATAAACCATGAGGATTGAGTCGTGACTTAGCTTTTTGACATGTAGTGCATCGAGCAATAAAACGCTCAACATCCCGTCTCATCTTTGGCCAAAAGAAATGTGTAGCAAGTACGTCCTCCGTCTTCTTCACGCCAAAATGTCCCATTAATCCTCCTCCATGCGCTTCCTGCAACAACAAAAGACGAACGGAGCTAGCTGGAATGCATAGCTTGTTAGCACGAAACACAAATCCATCGTTAACGACAAACTTGTTCCACATTCTTCCTTCTTTACAATTCTGCATTACATCTTTAAAATCAGCATCATGCACATATTGATCTTTGATGGTCTCCAAACCAAATATTTTGAAGTCAAGTTGTGAAAGCATAGTATAGCGACGAGACAATGCATCAGCAATAACATTTTCTTTTCCCTTCTTGTGTTTAATGACATAAGGGAAAGTCCCAATGAATTCAACCCATTTAGCATGTCTACGATTCAGTTTAGCTTGACTTTTAATATGTTTCAAAGATTCATGTAATTTCGAAATACATAAGTATAGGCTATTTTTAGAGTCCGTATGTGTGGGGAAACAAGAGATAGGGTTGATTTCGGACCCCTCCACCAAGGGCCACGAAATTCCCCCCTCTTCCTCCATATATACAGCCCTTAGGGCATCGTTTAGACTTTGGGGATTTGTTTAGTTAAAAGTTAGCCATTGCAACTTCGTGTACTTCGTTTGTGTCCAACGACCAGACCAAGACCGCTTACGGATCCCCACCTTTATCAATACTTCATATATATTTGCAATATTCAGATTGCTTTTATCATATTCTTGCTCGTTCTTCGATTGCTTGCAGGAATAGACCTTCGTGGTCAGGCTGATCGTGCTCCGGCGTGGTCAATAACCTCAGGAGATTGGTTTAGCGATTGCTAAGGCGCAACGTCGTGCACGTTTGTAGTCGGATCGTCAAAGTCGTCTCCACCAAATCGGTAGTATCATCTCATCGAAAGATCGGGACACCCCGCCTCTATCATAAATGTTCCAAATGTTCTTCCAAAGATCTGCTATAAATCAGTATATCATCAAAATAGACTACCACAAATCGTCCAATGAAAGCACGTAAAACTTCGTTCATTAGTCTCATGAAAGTTCTAGGCGCATTAGTTAACCCAAAAGGCATGACTAACCACTCATATAATCCAAACTTAGTTTTAAATGCTGTTTTCCATTCATCTCCCAATTTCATACGAATTTGATGGTATCCACTACGCAAATCAACTTTGGAGAATATTGTAGAGCCACTCAATTCATCAAGCATATCATCTAGCCTAGGAATAGGATGACGATAACGAATAGTAATATTATTAATGCCTCTACAATCAACACACATACGTGATGTACCATCCTTTTTCGGCACTAGAATAATAGGAACGGCACAAGGACTAAGGGATTCGCGTATATAACCTTTGTCGAGAAGCTCTTGTACTTGACGCATAATCTCCTTCGTCTCCTCTGGATTGGTACGGTATGGTGCACGGTTTGGCAGTGAAGCACCGGGAATTAAGTCAATTTGATGCTCAATCCCTCGAATAGGCGGTAATCCCGGTGGCACGTCTTGTGGAAAGACATCAGCGAACTCCTGCAAAATGTTAGTGACAGCAGGAGGCAAAGAGGAAGGCACGTCCTCGAATGAAAATAATGCCTCTTTGCACACAAAAGCATAGCAAACAGATTTGCTGAAATCTAGCTCATCAATATCAGATTTGGTGGCAAATAAACATGCACTTTTCAATTTAATTTCAGAAGCAACACTAGATGGTTTATTATTAGGCTTCATTTGTTGCTCAAATTCTTTTGCCACAATCTGATTTTCACTCTTTTTCGTCTCTTGTTTTGCTTTATTAGCTCTATTAATATCATCTTTCAAAATGGAATCAGGAGTCATAGGAAGCAAAGTAATATTTTTATCCTTATGAACAAGAGTATAGTGATTGTTTCTACCATGGTGTACAGAATTTTTATCAAATTGCCATGGTCTACCAAGTAATAAGGAACATGCTTGCATAGGTACCACATCACAATCAACATAATCAGCATATGTAGAGATAGTAAAATGCACACGAACAGTACGTGTTACCTTAACCTTGCCGCTGTTGTTGAACCATTGGATGTAGTAAGGATGTGGATGTGGTCTTGTGGTGAGAGAAAGCTTCTCCACCATCTCCATGCTAGCCAAGTTGTTGCAGCTCCCTCCGTCTATTATGACGCGCACAGAACGTTCCTTCACAACTCCCTTGGTATGGAACAAATTGTGCCTCTGATTTTGCTCAGCTTGTGTGACCTGCACACTCAAAACACGTTGAGCAACTAAACAATCATACCTGTCAGCGTCTTCAGGAGCCATGTATTGCGTCTCATGATCAGAATCATCTCCACCATGTTCTTCACGTGTAATAAGAGCCAATGTCTCCTCATCATAGTCACTAGCGGACTCATATCCACCATCCGCGGTAGCAATCATCACACGCGGAGATTTGCATTCCCTCGCATAATGACCTCCTCCCTTACAACGACGACAAATAATATCACTTGTGTGCCCTGTTGATGCCATGGAAGAAGAAGAACGCTGTGCAGGACCCGCAGGTGCGCTCTTGGAAGATAATGGTGGTTGTGCCTGTTTTCTTGTATCACGGCTGGAGGTGGCACCGGATGGAGGTGATGAGGACATCAATACAATTGTTACACCCACAGCCCCTGCTGCTATACATACTGGACCAATTAGTAGAGCTCGTGCACGCCAACTAAATTACCAGGTACTTTCGTTTCTTGGTAATGATTCTAATGTTCATGAGAATATGATGCTGCCTAAATTGGATACATTTGTTTTGCTTACAAATGAAGGGCATAGCTTGGAGAAGGATGAACATTGGAGCAAGAACAAGCATGGAGATGATGACATGCGCAAGGGGAACAAGAACGGAGTTACAAGTGATGATTTCAGGACTTTGAAGCCACCATAATGGGTGCATGAAGCCTTGGACGAAATATACAAGATGCCACTTCATAAATTTCGTCCCGAGGCTATTTTAGGTGCTGCGTCACCTTATTATTGGGCCAGGCCCATGTAATTTCGAAATACATAAGTATAGGCTATTTTTAGAGTCCGTATGTGTGGGGAAACAAGAGATAGGGTTGATTTCGGACTCCTCCACCAAGGGCCACGAAATTCCCCCCTCTTCCTCCATATATACAGCCCTTAGGGCATCGTTTAGACTTTGGGTTTTGTTTAGATTAAAAGTTCGCCATAGCTGCAACTTCGCGTACTTCGTTTGTGTTCAATGACCAGACAAAGGCGTCACAGAACCCCACCTTGATCAATAAAGCTTTCATCTTATATTCGCAATATCCAGATTGCAATCTTAGTTTCTTGCTTGTTCTTCGTTTGCTCGCAGGAAACAGACTCTCGTGGTCAGGTTGATCGTGCTCCGGCGTGGTCAATAACCTCTCGGAGTTGGTTTAGCGATTGCTAAGGCGCGACGTCCTCGCACGTTCGTAGTCGGATCGTCAAAGTCGACTTCCACCAAAGCGAAATCCACCATCTCATCGAAAGACGGGACACCTTTGCCTCTATCAGGTACCTATGCAAGCATGTTCCTTATTACTTGGTAGACCATGGCAATTTGATAAAAATTCTGTACACCATGGTAGAAACAATCAGTATACTCTTGTTCATAAGGATAAAAATATTACTTTGCTTCCTATGTGATGAGGACATGACTACCTTCGATATGACCAAAAATATTGCATATATGCATATTTGTCAGGTGATTTCTAGTACAAACTATTCAATAATCTATTTATGTTATCCAGAACAAAAATACTTCACACACTTTTGTGTTTTGTCTAATTGCAGGTGTATGGGACATTTGTACAATCCACATATGAAGATAAGGAAGAAAGAGATGTTTATTTGCTGTCCAAAAAGTTCTCTCACGTCACTTTTGGCCCAAGAGAAGATAGAGTCCAAATCTCTCACGTTCTGGATTCAGATTCGGACTGCACAGACATACCTGAATCAAAACGCACACAAGTTTTTCATACGAACTCCGAATGGGGTGATTCTTTTTTTGTTGGGAACTAGATTTCGTGCACTTTCCAACCCAATTGGAATCACCTTCAAATTCGTCCGGAGCATTGAGTTGTGGACGAAACAATCTGATGCTGCAGCAGAATCCGAGTCAAACTACAAGTCCAAAGGTGTTACATCACCTCCACTTGGGCCCATTGGCCTTGTACGACCTAAATTTAGTTTTAGGCTGCCTTGGGACGTCCTCCCACCTCCTTGGCCGCCACCCCTTACTCCTGTATAAGTAGATCCATCTAGTAGCTTTTCCTTGGGATTATTTAGTTAAAAGTTAGCCATTGCAACTTCGTGTACTTCGTTTGTGTCCAACGACCAGACCAAGACCGCTTCCGGATCCCCACCATTATCAATACCTCATATATATTTGCAATATTCAGATTGCTTTATCATATTCTTGCTCGTTCTTCGATTGCTTGCAGGAATAGACCTTCGTGGTCAGGCTGACCGTGCTTCCGGCATCGTCAGTAACCTCAGGAGATTGGTTTAGCGATTGCTAAGGCGCAACGTCGTGCACGTTTGTAGTCGGATCGTCAAAGTCGTCTCCACCAAATCGATAGTTATCATCTCATCGAAAGATCGGGACACCCTCGCCTCTATCAAGTGGTATCAGTTTTCAGGTTGCTCGGTGAGAATTTCCAGTTTTTTCCTAAATTAGATTTATTTTCTTACCTATTGTCCAAGAAAAAGCCACAAAACAAAAGTTAGATCTATTCATCCTTGGTCCAAGCCAGTCTGAGCCTTTGCAATTTTCTTTTCATTGCTTGCATAGTTGAATTATCGGTTGCATCATCGTGTCGAGTTGCTGGTCTTAGTGTCTAGTTCGTTTAGAGTTTCGAGTTCTGTTCACATTAGTCACGCCACCGCTGCATCATTATCTCTTCCGCTGTCCACCACCCATCCATCAATTTCCACCATGTGCTACCCACCATTCATTGTCATAATAATAGTTGAGACCGTTCACATCTTCGCTTGATCCAATCTGCGTCTTATCTAGTTTGTTTTGGAAACAGAGAAAAAAAAAGATAGAGAAAAAAAAAGAAAAAAAAAGTCAGAGAAAAAAAAGAAAGAAAAAGAAAAAAAACCATGAGAAAAAAAAGGAGAAAAAAAATCGAATCTGTCTAGAATCAATCTCGTATCTGAATTCGGATTGGAATCTGTTTTGCGCACTGTTCAGTAAAACAGGTGTATCTTCCTCATACGAAGTCCGTTTTTGCTCCGTGAGTACTCAAATTGAAGCTAGAGACGAGCCGCATCTAAATAGTTGCAGAAGCTAGTTCAATATTTGACACCTCAAAATCGGCTTCTAAATAGGTCTTTTTGCCCTCTGAAGTTCATGAACACAGCTTGTTCCAATTTTTCAGGCCAGTTTTAGAATTCTTTGGCTCCTCATATCAACTCGGAATTGAGTGATTCTTTTTGCATTCGAAATCTTGATTTAGTAGCATTCTTTGCAAGAATTTACCAGAAAATTGGCTCAAACTTTTTAAGAGGAAAGTTGGAGAGAGAGTTGTTGTATATCCTGCTTGGCAGTTGTTTTTCATCATTATCTTCACTTATATCTAGCTGTCAAGAGCTACTTAGTATCCTTCATTGATGCTAGTTGTGCTACGCCGTGACCTCATTAGTGTTCTAGGCTCGCGTCTCTAGTCCGGTCTAGCCTAGGACCAGCACAGTACCGTCGTTGAGCGTTTATTCAACATTGCATCTTTGAATTGATTATTGCTAATCTTTTGCTACCATATATAGCCAACCCAGCTCCACATATTTCTACACCGTGTATACGTACGCTCCCCTGGCGATCGCTTTACTCAATATTCGGAGTTACTTGACACCGCTGGTTGCCGATCACCGCCTGCTGCATGGTAAGAACTTGTAAGACATTGATATTTGCTTTACTATGAGCGTTTTACCACCACATCCTAATAGTTATAGGAACATTATTTTTGGGTTTTGTTTCTTGTTCTACTAATCATGACAGGATCCAGAGTCAATTCATGGGCTTTGTCGATCGCGGGAGACGTGCCACCACCTTTGCAAATACCACAACCGTCACGAGAGGTGCACAAACATCGAAATGCACATGATCAGGTTAATGTATCTATACCACCATTTAATGGCCGTTTTAAACCTGCTTTATATATTGAATGGGAGTTCGACATAAAAAATATATTTGCTTCCCATAATTTCAATGAACATAAAAAGGTTAAGGTTGCGGTTGGTTCTTTCACTGGTTATGCTTTGGTTTGGTGGAGTGAATATTGTCGGTTACACCCTGATTATATACCTACTACTTGGGATGATTTGAAACTTGCCATGCGACATACTTTCGTCCCTAGTTATTATACTCGTGACATGATTAAGAAGTTGCAACACTTAAAACAAGGTAGTGAAACTGTAACAAAATATTATGATGATTTACAAACTACCTTGTTGCATTCCTCTTTAGAAGAAAGTGAAGATGATTTTATGGATAGATTTTGGGGAGGATTAAACCGTGATATTCAAGAGATACTAATTCATGAAGAGTGTTATCCTATGGACCATTTGTTTCATCTTGCTTGCAAAGCTGAACAGGAAATAAAACGACGTGTTGGCCACGAGGAGAACAAGCGCACGGTGCACATTCCAAGAGTTGATATGATTGTTCCTTCAACTACTAGGCATACTATGACAACCACATCCGTTGTTGGCAGGACTACATCACCTCCACCATGTGACACATCGCCCCCGAGAGTGGCTACATCATCTGAGTTGATCATAAGAGGTAATGACAAAGGTACTGATCTTCCATCTCTACATGAGAATGATGAATGCCTTGTCAATTTGAATGCACCATCTGATGAGCTACCCACTACTTTGATCACACCACCTATTTTAGAGGACTACGTTGATAATTTGACTTTGCCATGTGATCAAACAACTGAAATACCAACAATTTTGAGTGCACCCATTGAATTAACTATTGATGCAAAAGAATCAATGTTTAATCATTTTGATATGACCTCTAATCTTGGTGATGATTCTGTGTTAAATGACTTATTGCATGTTTGCTTATTTAAGCATGTTGTAGCATGTAAATTTGATGCAAGTAAGGTTTATTCACCAATTGATGAGGACATCAATACAATTGTTACACCCACAGCCCCTGCTGCTATACATACTGGACCAATTACTAGAGCTCGTGCACGCCAACTAAATTACCAGGTACTTTCGTTTCTTGGTAATGATTCTAATGTTCATGAGAATATGATGCTGCCTAAATTGGATACATTTGTTTTGCTTACAAATGAAGGGCCTAGCTTGGAGAAGGATGAACATTGGAGCAAGAACAAGCATGGAGATGATGGCATGCGCAAGGGAAACAAGAACGGAGTTACAAGTGATGATTTCAGGACTTTGAAGCCACCATAATGGGTGCATGAAGCCTTGGACGAAATATACAAGATGCCACTTCATAAATTTCGTCCCGAGGCTATTTTAGGTGCTGCGTCACCTTTTTATTGGGCCAGGCCCATGTAATTTCGAAATACATAAGTATAGGCTATTTTTAGAGTCCGTATGTGTGGGGAAACAAGAGATAGGGTTGATTTCGGACCCCTCCACCAAGGGCCACGAAATTCCCCCCTCTTCCTCCATATATACAGCCCTTAGGGCATCGTTTAGACTTTGGGATTTGTTTAGTTAAAAGTTAGCCATTGCAACTTCGTGTACTTTGTTTGTGTCCAACGACCAGACCAAGACCGCTTACGGATCCCCACCATTATCAATACTTCATATATATTCGCAATATTCAGATTGCTTTATAATATTCTTGCTCGTTCTTCGATTGCTTGCAGGAATAGACCTTCGTGGTCAGGTTGATTGTGCTTCAGCGTGGTCAATAACCTCTCGGAGTTGGTTTAGCGATTGCTAAGGCGCAACGTCGTGCACGTTTGTAGTCGGATCGTCAAAGTCATCTTCACCAAATCGATAGTTATCATCTCATCGAAAGATCGGGACCCTCGCCTCTATCATTAGCAGCAATAGAAACACACAAGAATATGATCCTACAGACTACGAACAAGTGGTGGTGGTGGGTGTCACAAATCCATCAAGCAAATCTCAAATTCTTACCAGTTCTTACCCAGCAGCAGGCGGTGATCGGCAACCGTTGTAGTCAAAAACTCTCAAAGCTTGGATAGAGCGATTACCAGGGAGAGTCAAACGCACGACGTAGATGTATGTGGAGCTGGGAAGGCTTATAATATGGTAGCAAAAAGGGTCAGCAATAATCAATTCAGAGATGCAAAGTTGAATAAACGCTCAACGACGGTACTGTGCTGGTCCTAGGCTAGACTGTGCTAGAGACGCGAGCCTAGAACACTAACAAAATCACGGCGCGGCACGTAAACAAGGGAAAAGCACACTCTGGAATTTTTTTTTGCTCTTTTTTTTTTGCGCTCTTTTTTTTTTGCGCTGCTTTTTTTTTTGCGAAAAATCACTATACTGGCGAGTGTCTCAAAACTCGTCTTAGCTCAAACTGACAGGATGGGCACGAAATTTTTTTTGACCAATTTTTTTTTTGACTGCCCGGACCCAAAAACTGGAAACGGGTCAAAAAAAACTTCCTATAATGGCACCTGTCTCAAAACACTCAGAAACACCTAAAAATAGGATAGCCAGAAAAATTTTCGAAAAATGCATTTTCGAAAAATTTTGGGCCTAAACGGAGCGTGGCTACCCGACTAAAATTTCCCATTTAGCATGTCTACGATTCAGTTTAGCTTGACTTTTAATATGTTTCAAAGATTCATGATCAGAATGTATGATGAGGACATCAATACAATTGTTACACCCACAGCCCCTGCTGCTATACATACTGGACCAATTACTAGAGCTCGTGCACGCCAACTAAATTACCAGGTACTTTCGTTTCTTGGTAATGATTCTAATGTTCATGAGAATATGATGCTGCCTAAATTGGATACATTTGTTTTGCTTACAAATGAAGGGCCTAGCTTGGAGAAGGATGAACATTGGAGCAAGAACAAGCATGGAGATGATGGCATGCGCAAGGGGAACAAGAACGGAGTTACAAGTGATGATTTCAGGACTTTGAAGCCACCATAATGGGTGCATGAAGCCTTGGACGAAATATACAAGATGCCACTTCATAAATTTCGTCCCGAGGCTATTTTAGGTGCTGCGTCACCTTATTATTGGGCCAGGCCCATGTAATTTCCAAATACATAAGTATAGGCTATTTTTAGAGTCCGTATGTGTGGGAAAACAAGAGATAGGGTTGATTTCGGACTCCTCCACCAAGGGCCACGAAATTCCCCCCCTCTTCCTCCATATATACAGCCCTTAGGGCATCGTTTAGACTTTGGGTTTTGTTTAGATTAAAAGTTCGCCATAGCTGCAACTTCGCGTACTTCGTTTGTGTTCAACGACCAGACAAAGGCGTCACAGAACCCCACCTTGATCAATAAAGCTTTCATCTTATATTCGCAATATCCAGATTGCAATCTTAGTTTCTTGCTTGTTCTTCGTTTGCTCGCAGGAAACAGACCCTCGTGGTCAGGTTGATCGTGCTCCGGCGTGGTCAATAACCTCTCGGAGTTGGTTTAGCGATTGCTAAGGCGCGACGTCCTCGCACGTTCGTAGTCGGATCGTCAAAGTCGACTTCCACCAAAGCGATATCCATCATCTCATCGAAAAATCGGGACCCTCGCCTCTATCAAGTGGTATCAGAGCCACGTTGCTCGGTGAGATTTTACAGTTTTTCGTAGTTTAGATCGAGTCTGTTCTTCATACCTACAGTCCACGAAAAAGCCACAAAAAAAATTAGGGTTAGTTCATCATATCCGAACCAATCTGAGCCTTTGCATAATCTTTTTAGGGTTTTGCTTTGTTGAATTTGCGGTTGCATCGTCGTGTCTAGTTGCTGGTCTTAGAGTCTAGTCTTTTAGAGTTTCGAGTTCTGGTCATAAGTTGTCACGCCGCCGCCGCACCATCATCATCACCCCTGCCATCTACCACCACCGCTTATCCGCCACCGCTTCGAATCCGTATCCATATACCACCACAGCTGTCATATACCACCACCGCTGCCATCTACCTCCATATATCCACCACCAATCCGAGTTCTTGTCATATTAGGTTTGTTTTCGAGATCCATCTAGATTCCGATTCGTGTTTCCTTGCCGGAGTCGGGTAGCCACGCTCCGTTTAGGCCCAAAATTTTTTGAAAACGCATTTTTCGAAAAATTTTCTGGCTATCCTATTTTTAGGTGTTTCTGAGTGTTTTGAGACAGGTGCCATTATAGGAAGTTTTTTTTGACCCGTTTCCAGTTTTTGGGTCCGGGCAGTCAAAAAAAAAAATTGGTCAAAAAAATTTCGTGCCCATCCTGTCAGTTTGAGCTAAGAAGAGTTTTGAGACACTCGCCATTATAGTGATTTTTCGCAAAAAAAAAGCAGCGCAAAAAAAAAAGAGCGAAAAAAAAATTCCAGAGTGTGCTTTTCCCTTGTTTACGTGCCGCGCCGTGATTTTGTTAGTGTTCTAGGCTCGCGTCTCTAGCACAGTCTAGCCTAGGACCAGCACAGTACCGTCGTTGAGCGTTTATTCAACTTTGCATCTCTGAATTGATTATTGCTGACCCTTTTTGCTACCATATTATAAGCCTTCCCAGCTCCACATACATCTACGTCGTGCGTTTGACTCTCCCTGGTAATCGCTCTATCCAAGCTTTGAGAGTTTTTGACTACAACGGTTGCCGATCACCGCCTGCTGCTGGGTAAGAACTGGTAAGAATTTGAGATTTGCTTGACGGATTTGTGACACCCACCACCACCACTTGTTCGTAGTCTGTAGGATCATATTCTTGTGTGTTTCTATTGCTGCTAACCATGCCAGGATCACAAGCCGACGAGATTGACTGGGAGAATTTATCGAACAAGGAGCTTCATGATAAGTTTCAGCAAATGATGACTGAACAGGTGCAAGATGTGCTGAACAATTTTGAAGAGGCCACCTCGCGCGTCTTCCACCACCACCACCCGCTGCAGCTAACGCACCTCTCCAACAACAACAACAACAACGACTACCTCCACGTCGCGAAGCAGACCTCCGCCAAGCAAGCCGTGTTCCTCTTGCGTTTGGCCAAACTGTTGGTGCTGCTGTTGATACTTCTGTGGCTCCTGCTGCTGATGCGGAGGAGGATGATTATGTGGGAGACTATGAGGATGAGGTTGATCAAAATCAACACTACGTGCAGCCACCTGTACCACCACCAGCAGGTCGACCTCAGGTATATATTCGTAATGGTAGGCCTGCACCACCACCTCAGGTACGAGATGATGTCCATATTCCTAAACTGAAATTGAATATTCCACCATTTGAGGGTAGATATGTTCCTGATATATATCTTACTTGGGAGTTAGAAACTGAACAACGATTTACATGTTTACAATATCCTGAGGAGAGACGAGTTGCTGCTGCTGTTTGTGCTTTCACTAGTTTTGCATGTGTATGGTGGTCTGAACATTGTAGATTGTATCCTATTCCAACTACTTGGGCCGCTTTGAAAACTGCTATGCGTACGCGTTGGGTTCCACCATATTATCAACGTGAATTGCTTCAAAAATTGCAGCGTTTAAGACAAGGGAAAAATTCTGTAGAAGAATATTATCAGGAATTACAAACTGGCATGATTAGATGTGGTATTGTTGAGGAGAATGAAGCTATGCTTGCACGTTTTCTAGGTGGATTAAATAGAGAGATTCAGACCATTCTAGACTATAAGGAGTATACTAATATCACTCGTTTATTCCATCTTGCTTGTAAAGCTGAACGTGAAGTGCAGGATCGACAAGCATTGGGGCGAACTAACTTTTCTGCAGGCCGACCTTCATCATGGACACCACGTGCATCTTCTACTTCAACTGCACCAGCACCTCCATCCGGTGCCACCTCCAGCCGTGATACAAGAAAACAGACACAACCACCATTACCTGCCAAGAGCGCACCTGCGGGGCCTGCACAGCGTTCTTCTTCTTCCATGGCATCAACAGGGCACACAAGTGATATTATTTGTCGTCGTTGTAAGGGAGGAGGTCATTATGCGAGGGAATGCAAATCTCCGCGTGTGATGATTGCTACCGCGGATGGTGGATATGAGTCCGCTAGTGACTATGATGAGGAGACTTTGGCTCTTATTACACGTGAAGAACATGGTGGAGATGATTCTGATCATGAGACGCAATACATGGCTCCTGAAGACGCTGACAGGTATGAATGTTTAGTTGCTCAACGTGTTTTGAGTGTGCAGGTCACACAAGCTGAGCAAAATCAGAGGCACAATTTGTTCCATACCAAGGGAGTTGTGAAAGAACGTTCTGTGCGCGTCATCATAGATGGAGGGAGCTGCAACAACTTGGCTAGCATGGAGATGGTGGAGAAGCTTTCTCTCACCACAAGACCACATCCACATCCTTACTACATCCAATGGTTCAACAACAGCGGCAAGGTTAAGGTAACACGTACTATTCGTGTGCATTTTAGTATCTCTACATATGGTGATTATGTTGATTGTGATGTGGTACCTATGCAAGCATGTTCCTTATTACTTGGTAGACCATGGCAATTTGATAAAAATTCTGTACACCATGGTAGAAACAATCACTATACTCTTGTTCTTAAGGATAAAAATATTACTTTGCTTCCTATGACTCCTGATTCCATTTTGAAAGATGATATTAATAGAGCTAATAAAGCAAAACAGGAGACGAATAAGAGTGAAAATCAGATTGTGGCAAAAGAATTTGAGCAACAAATGAAGCCTAATAATAAACCATCTAGTGTTGCTTCTGAAATTAAATTGAAAAGTGCATGTTTATTTGCCACCAAATCTGATATTGATGAGCTAGATTTCAGCAAATCTGTTTGCTATGCTTTTGTGTGCAAAGAGGCATTATTTTCATTCGAGGACGTGCCTTCCTCTTTGCCTCCTGCTGTCACTAACATTTTGCAGGAGTTCGCTGACGTCTTTCCACAAGACGTGCCACCGGAATTACCACCTATTCGAGGGATTGAGCATCAGATTGACTTAATTCCCGGTGCTTCACTGCCAAACCGTGCACCATACCGTACCAATCCAGAGGAGACGAAGGAAATTATGCGTCAAGTACAAGAGCTTCTCGACAAAGGTTATATACGCGAATCCCTTAGTCCTTGTGCTGTTCCTATTATTCTAGTGCCGAAAAAGGATGGTACATCACGTATGTGTGTTGATTGTAGAGGCATTAATAATATTACTATTCGTTATCGTCATCCTATTCCTAGGCTAGATGATATGCTTGATGAATTTAGTGGCTCTACAATATTCTCCAAAGTTGATTTGCGTAGTGGATACCATCAAATTCGTATGAAATTGGGAGATGAATGGAAAACAGCATTCAAAACTAAGTTTGGATTATATGAGTGGTTAGTCATGCCTTTTGGGTTAACTAATGCACCTAGTACTTTCATGAGATTAATGAACGAAGTTTTACGTGCTTTCATTGGACGATTTGTGGTAGTTTACTTTGATGACATATTGATTTATAGCAGATCTTTGGAAGAACATTTGGAACATTTACGTGCTGTTTTTATTGCTCTACGTGATGCACGTTTGTTTGGTAACCTTGGGAAGTGCACCTTTTGCACCGACCGAGTATCTTTTCTTGGCTATGTTGTTACTCCACAGGGAATTGAAGTTGATAAAGCCAAGATTGAAGCTATTGAGAGTTGGCCGCAACCCAAAACGGTCACACAAGTGAGGAGTTTTCCTGGCCTCGCTGGATTCTATAGGCGTTTTGTGAGAGATTTCAGCACCATTGCTGCACCTCTCAATGAGCTTACAAAGAAAGATGTGCCTTTTCTTTGGGGTACCGCACAGGAAGAAGCCTTCTCGGTATTGAAAGATAAGTTGACACATGCTCCTTTACTCCAACTTTCTGATTTTAATAAGACTTTTGAGCTTGAATGTGATGCTAGTGGAATTGGATTAGGCGGTGTGTTATTACAAGATGGCAAACCTGTTGCATACTTTTCTGAAAAATTGAGTGGGCCTAGTCTGAATTATTCTACTTATGATAAAGAATTATATGCTCTTGTTCGGACTTTAGAAACATGGCAACATTATTTATGGCCCAAAGAATTTGTTATACATTGATAGAGGCGAGGGTCCCGATTTTTTCGATGAGATGATGGATATCGCTTTGGTGGAAGTCGACTTTGACGATCCGACTACGAACGTGCGAGGACGTCGCGCCTTAGCAATCGCTAAACCAACTCCGAGAGGTTATTGACCACGCCGGAGCACGATCAACCTGACCACGAGGGTCTGTTTCCTGCGAGCAAACGAAGAACAAGCAAGAAACTAAGATTGCAATCTGGATATTGCGAATATAAGATGAAAGCTTTATTGATCAAGGTGGGGTTCTGTGACGCCTTTGTCTGGTCGTTGAACACAAACGAAGTACGCGAAGTTGCAGCTATGGCGAACTTTTAATCTAAACAAAACCCAAAGTTTAACGATGCCCTAAGGGCTGTATATATGGAGGAAGAGGGGGGAATTTCGTGGCCCTTGGTGGAGGGGTCCGAAATCAACCCTATCTCTTGTTTCCCCACACATACGGACTCTAAAAATAGCCTATACTTATGTATTTCGAAATTACATGGGCCTGGCCCAATAATAAGGTGACGCACCACCTAAAATAGCCTCGGGACGAAATTTATGAAGTGACATCTTGTATATTTCGTCCAAGGCTTCATGCACCCATTATGGTGGCTTCAAAGTCCTGAAATCATCACTTGTAACTCCGTTCTTGTTCCCCTTGCGCATGCCATCATCTCCATGCTTGTTCTTGCTCCAATGTTCATCCTTCTCCAAGCTAGGCCCTTCATTTGTAAGCAAAACAAATGTATCCAATTTAGGCAGCATCATATTCTCATGAACATTAGAATCATTACCAAGAAACGAAAGTACCTGGTAATTTAGTTGGCGTGCACGAGCTCTAGTAATTGGTCCAGTATGTATAGCAGCAGGGGCTGTGGGTGTAACAATTGTATTGATGTCCTCATCATCCTCCCCTTCTTGAAATGAAGTCGTCCTCGACGGAAGTCCATCTTCCTCACCCAAATAACGCTTCAAATCTGCAATGTTAAAAGTGGGACTAACCCCAAAATCTGCAGGCAGCTCAAGTTTATATGCATTATCATTTATTTTCTCTAACACCTTAAAGGGACCATCAGCACGTGGCATTAACTTTGATTTGCGCAAATCAGGAAATCTATCCTTACGCAAATGTAACCAAACAAGATCTCCAGGTGCAAACACAACATGTTTTCTACCCTTATCTCCAGCAAGTTTATATTTAGCATTCATGCGCTCAATGTTTTCCTTAGTTAACTCATGCATTTTTAAAATCAATTCATCATGTTGTTTAGCATCAAAATTAACCTTCTCCGAAGATGGAAGAGGTAACAAATCAATAGGTGCACGAGGTAGGAAACCATACACAACTTCAAAAGGGCACATCTTAGTAGTAGAATGCAATGAACGATTATAAGCAAATTCAATATGAGGCAAGCATTCCTCCCACATTTTCTTATTATTCTTCAAAACAGCCCTAATCATAGTAGACAACGTTCTATTGACTACTTCAGTTTGTCCATCAGTTTGGGGGTGACAAGTAGTACTAAAAAGCAGTTTAGTCCCCAACTTAGCCCATAAACATCTCCAAAAGTGGCTAAGAAATTTAGTATCACGATCTGAAACAATAGTATTTGGCACACCATGCAAGCGAATAATTTCACGAAAGAACAAATCAGCAACATTAACAGCATCATCGCTTTTATGACATGGTATAAAGTGTGCCATTTTCGAGAATCTATCCACGACAACAAATATGCTATCCCTCCCCTTCTTTGTTCGAGGTAAACCTAAAACAAAGTCCATAGATATATCCTCTCAAGGAACACTAGGTACAGGCAAAGGCATATATAAACCATGAGGATTGAGTCGTGACTTAGCTTTTTGACATGTAGTGCATCGAGCAATAAAACGCTCAACATCCCGTCTCATCTTTGGCCAAAATAAATGTGTAGCAAGTACGTCCTCCGTCTTCTTCACGCCAAAGTATCCCATTAATCCTCCTCCATGCGCCTCCTGCAACAACAAAAGACGAACGGAGCTAGCTGGAATGCATAGCTTGTTAGCACGAAACACAAATCCATCGTTAACGACGAACTTGTTCCACATTCTTCCTTCTTTACAATTCTGCATTACATCTTTAAAATCAGCATCATGCACATATTGATCTTTGATGGTCTCCAAACCAAATATTTTGAAGTCAAGTTGTGAAAGCATAGTATAGCGGCGAGACAATGCATCAGCAATAACATTTTCTTTTCCCTTCTTGTGTTTAATGACATAAGGAAAAGTCTCAATGAATTCAACCCATTTAGCATGTCTACGATTCAGTTTAGCTTGACTTTAATTATGTTTCAAAGATTCATGATCAGAATGTATAACAAATTCTTTGGGCCATAAATAATGTTGCCATGCTTCTAAAGTCCGAACAAGAGCATATAATTCTTTATCATAAGTAGAATAATTCAGACTAGGCCCACTCAATTTTTCAGAAAAGTATGCAACAGGTTTGCCATCTTGTAATAACACACCGCCTAATCCAATTCCACTAGCATCACATTCAAGCTCAAAAGTCTTATTAAAATCAGGAAGTTGGAGTAAAGGAGCATGTGTCAACTTATCTTTCAATACCGTGAAGGCTTCTTCCTGTGCGGTACCCCAAAGAAAAGGCACATCTTTCTTTGTAAGCTCATTGAGAGGTGCAGCAATGGTGCTGAAATCTCTCACAAAACGCCTATAGAATCCAGCGAGGCCAAGAAAACTCCTCACTTGTGTGACCGTTTTGGGCTGCGGCCAACTCCCAATAGCTTCAATCTTGGCTTTATCATCTTCAATTCCTTGTGGAGTAACAACATAGCCAAGAAAAGATAATCGGTCGGTGCAAAAGGTGCACTTCCCAAGGTTACCAAACAAACGTGCATCACGTAGAGCAATAAAAACAGCACGTAAATGTTCCAAATGTTCTTCCAAAGATCTGCTATAAATCAATATGTCATCAAAGTAAACTACCACAAATCGTCCAATGAAAGCACGTAAAACTTCGTTCATTAATCTCATGAAAGTACTAGGTGCATTAGTTAACCCAAAAGGCATGACTAACCACTCATATAATCCAAACTTAGTTTTGAATGCTGTTTTCCATTCATCTCCCAATTTCATACGAATTTGATGGTATCCACTACGCAAATCAACTTTGGAGAATATTGTAGAGCCACTCAATTCATCAAGCATATCATCTAGCCTAGGAATAGGATGACGATAACGAATAGTAATATTATTAATGCCTCTACAATCAACACACATACGTGATGTACCATCCTTTTTCGGCACTAGAATAATAGGAACAGCACAAGGACTAAGGGATTCGCGTATATAACCTTTGTCGAGAAGCTCTTGTACTTGACGCATAATCTCCTTCGTCTCCTCTGGATTGGTATGGTTTGGTGCACGGTTTGGCAGTGAAGCACCGGGAATTAAGTCAATCTGATGCTCAAACCCTCGAATAGATGGTAATCCCGGTGGCACGTCTTGTGGAAAGACGTCAGCGAACTCCTGCAAAATGTTAGTGACAGCAGGAGGCAAAGAGGAAGGCACGTCCTCGAATGAAAATAATGCCTCTTTGCACACAAAAGCATAGCAAACAGATTTGCTGAAATCTAGCTCATCAATATCAGATTTGGTGGCAAATAAACATGCACTTTTCAATTTAATTTCAGAAGCAACACTAGATGGTTTATTATTAGGCTTCATTTGTTGCTCAAATTCTTTTGCCACAATCTGATTTTCACTCTTATTCGTCTCCTGTTTTGCTTTATTAGCTCTATTAATATCATCTTTCAAAATGGAATCAGGAGTCATAGTGATAGAGGCGAGGGTGTCCCGATCTTTCGATGAGATGATAACTATCGATTTGGTGGAGACGACTTTGACGATCCGACTACAAACATGCACGACGTTGCGCCTTAGCAATCGCTAAACCAATCTCCTGAGGTTACTGACGATGCCGGAAGCACGGTCAGCCTGACCACGAAGGTCTATTCCTGCAAGCAATCGAAGAACGAGCAAGAATATGATAAAGCAATCTGAATATTGCAAATATATATGAGGTATTGATAATGGTGGGGATCCGGAAGCGGTCTTGGTCTGGTCGTTGGACACAAACGAAGTACACGAAGTTGCAATGGCTAACTTTTAACTAAACTAATCCCAAGGAAAAGCTACTAGATGGATCTACTTATATAGGAGCAAGGGGTGGCGGCCAAGGAGGTGGGAGGACGTCCCAAGGCAGCCTAAAACTAAATCTAGGTCGTACAAGGCCAATGGGCCCAAGTGGAGGTGATGTAACACCTTTGGACTTGTAGTTTGACTCGGATTCTGCTGCAGCATCAGATTGTTTCGTCCACAACTCAACGCTCCGGACGAATTTGAAGGTGATTCCAATTGGGTTGGAGAGTGCACGAAATCTAGTTTCCAACAAAAAAAGAATCACCCCATTCGGAGTCCGTATGAAAAACTTGTGTGCGTTTTGAGTCAGGTATGTCTGTGCAGTCCGAATCTGAATCCAGAACGTGAGAGATTTGGACTCTATCTTCTCTTGGGCCAAAAGTGACGTGAGAGAACTTTTTAGACAGCAAATAAACATCTCTTTCTTCCTTATCTTCATATGTGGATTGTACAAATGTCCCATACACCTGCAATTAGACAAAACACAAAAGTGTGTGAAGTATTTTTGTTCTGGATAACATAAATAGATTATTGAATAGTTTGTACTAGAAATCACCTGACAAATATGCATATATGCAATATTTTTGGTCATATCCAAGGTAGTCATGTCCTCATCATCCTCCCCTTCTTGAAAATAAAGCCGTCCTCGGCGTTGCTTAATCTGAAATGTGGCTAACAAAAGAGACAAGGTGTACATGTTGTATATGTATATGTCATCCATTTTTACTTCCCTTGATTTTTGCATATATGACACATGAATAGATGAGTAACTTGCATAGTTCATAAAATCTAAAGCCAAAAAATTAGTACAAGAAGTAGAAGGCATGAAAATATTGCAACTCAGTTTGCACATATAAGTGAAGCTCTTATTCATTTCAAAAGATTGACAATGTTCATCATTAAACCATCCCAACATTGGTGAATAAACCTTACTTGCATCAAATTTACATGCTACAACATGCTTAAATAAGCAAACATGCAATAAGTCATTCAACACAGAATCATCACCAAGATTAGAGGTCATATCAAAATGATTAAACATTGGTTCTTTTGCATCAATAGTTAATTCAATGGGTGCACTCAAAATTGTTGGTATTTCAGTTGTTTGATCACATGGCAAAGTCAAATTATCAACGTAGTCCTCTAAAATAGGTGGTGTGATCAAAGTAGTGGGTAGCTCATCAGATGGTGCATTCAAATTGACAAGGCATTCATCATTCTCATGTAGAGATGGAAGATCAGTACCTTTGTCATTACCTCTTATGATCAACTCAGATGATGTAGCCTGATATAGAGGCAAAGGTGTCCCGTCTTTCGATGAGATGGTGGATTTCGCTTTGGTGGAAGTCGACTTTGACGATCCGACTACGAACGTGCGAGGACGTCGCGCCTTAGCAATCGCTAAACCAACTCCGAGAGGTTATTGACCACGCCGGAGCACGATCAACCTGACCACGAGGGTCTGTTTCCTGCGAGCAAACGAAGAACAAGCAAGAAACTGAGATTGCAATCTGGATATTGCGAATATAAGATGAAAGCTTTATTGATCAAGGTGGGGTTCTGTGACGCCTTTGTCTGGTCGTTGAACACAAACGAAGTACGCGAAGTTGCAGCTATGGCGAACTTTTAATCTAAACAAAACCCAAAGTCTAAACGATGCCCTAAGGGCTGTATATATGGAGGAAGAGGGGGGGATTTCGTGGCCCTTGGTGGTGGGGTCCGAAATCAACCCTATCTCTTGTTTCCCCACACATACGGACTCTAAAAATAGCCTATACTTATGTATTTCGAAATTACATGGGCCTGGCCCAATAATAAGGTGATGCAGCACCTAAAATAGCCTCGGGACGAAATTTATGAAGTGGCATCTTGTATATTTCGTCCAAGGCTTCATGCACACCTTATGGTGGCTTCAAAGTCCTGAAATCATCACTTGTAACTCCGTTCTTGTTCCCCTTGCGCATGCCATCATCTCCATGCTTGTTCTTGCTCCAATGTTCATCCTTCTCCAAGCTAGGCCCTTCATTTGTAAGCAAAACAAATGTATCCAATTTAGGCAGCATCATATTCTCATGAACATTAGAATCATTACCAAGAAACGAAAGTACCTGGTAATTTAGTTGGCGTGCACGAGCTCTAGTAATTGGTCCAGTATGTATAGCAGCAGGGGCTGTGGGTGTAACAATTGTATTGATGTCCTCATCATCCTCCCCTTCTTGAAATGAAGTCGTCCTCGACGGAAGTTCATCTTCCTCACCCAAATAAGGCTTCAAATCTGCAATGTTAAAAGTGGGACTGACCCCAAAATCTGCAGGCAGCTCAAGTTTATATGCATTATCATTTATTTTCTCTAACACCTTAAAGGGACCATCAGCACGTGGCATTAACTTTGATTTGCGCAAATCAGGAAATCTATCCTTACGCAAATGTAACCAAACAAGATCTCCAGGTGCAAACACAACATGTTTTCTACCCTTATCTCCACCAAGTTTATATTTAGCATTCATGCGCTCAATGTTTTCCTTAGTTAACTCATGCATTTTTAAAATCAATTCAGCACGTTGTTTAGCATCAAAATTAACCTTCTTCGAAGATGGAAGAGGCAACAAATCAATAGGTGCACAAAATTAACCCAACGCGTACGCATAGCAGTTTTCGAAGCAGCCCAAGTAGTTGGAATAGGATATAATCTACAATGTTCAGACCACCATACACACGCAAAACTAGTGAAAGCACAAACGGCAGCAGCAACTCGTCTCTCCTCAGGATATTGTAAACATGTAAATCGTTGTTCAGTTTCTAACTCCCAAGTAAGATATATATCAGGAACATATCTACCCTCAAATGGTGGAATATTCAATTTCAGTTTAGGAATATGGACATCATCTCGTACCTGAGGTGGTGGTGCAGGCCTACCATTACGAATATATACCTGAGGTCGACCTGCTGGTGGTGGTACAGGTAGCTGCACGTAGTGTTGATTTTGATCAACCTCATCCTCGTTGATGAGGACATCAATACAATTGTTACACCCACAGCCCCTGCTACTATACATACTGGACCAATTACTAGAGCTCGTGCACGCCAACTAAATTACCAGGTACTTTCGTTTCTTGGTAATGATTCTAATGTTCATGAGAATATGATGCTGCCTAAATTGGATACATTTGTTTTGCTTACAAATGAAGGGCCTAGCTTGGAGAAGGATGAACATTGGAGCAAGAACAAGCATGGAGATGATGGCATGCGCAAGGGGAACAAGAACGGAGTTACAAGTGATGATTTCAGGACTTTGAAGCCACCATAATGGGTGCATGAAGCCTTGGACGAAATATACAAGATGCCACTTCATAAATTTCGTCCCGAGGCTATTTTAGGTGCTGCGTCACCTTATTATTGGGCCAGGCCCATGTAATTTCGAAATACATAAGTATAGGCTATTTTTAGAGTCTGTATGTGTAGGGAAACAAGAGATAGGGTTGATTTCGGACCCCTCCACCAAGGGCCACGAAATTCCCCCCTCTTCCTCCATATATACAGCCCTTAGGGCATCGTTTAGACTTTGGGTTTTGTTTAGATTAAAAGTTCGCCATAGCTGCAACTTCGCGTACTTCGTTTGTGTTCAACGACCAGACAAAGGCGTCACAGAACCCCACCTTGATCAATAAAGCTTTCATCTTATATTCGCAATATCCAGATTGCAATCTTAGTTTCTTGCTTGTTCTTCGTTTGCTCGCAGGAAACAGACCCTCGTGGTCAGGTTGATCGTGCTCCGGCGTGGTCAATAACCTCTCGGAGTTGGTTTAGCGATTGCTAAGGCGCGACGTCCTCGCACGTTCGTAGTCGGATCGTCAAAGTCGACTTCCACCAAAGCGAAATCCACCATCTCATCGAAAGACGGGACACCTCTGCCTCTACAACCGGACCATGTTCACTTCCCGGACTCCACCGAAAACCATGTTCACTTCCCGGACTCCACTGAAAAGAGACCATCACGGCTACACACACGGTTGGTGCGTTTTAATTCGAATCTGGTGTCAAGTTATCTACAACCGGACATTAACAAATTCCCATCTGCCACATAACCGCGGGCACGGCTCTCGAAAGTTTATACCCTACAGGGGTGTCCCAACTTAGCCCATCACAAGCTCTCACGGTCAACGAAGGATATTCCTTATCCCAGGAAGACCCGATCAGTCTCGGAATCTCGGTTTACAAGACATTTCGACAATGGTAAAACAAGACCAGCAAAGCCGCCCGATGTGCCGACAAATCCCGATAGGAGCTGCACATATCTCGTTCTCAGGGCACACCAGATGAACACTATGTACAACTAAAACCAGACCTCAAGTTTCCCTGAGGTGGCGCTGCAAGTGGCTCTAGTTCGGAACAACACTCGAAGGAGCACTGGCCTGGGGGGTAATAAAGACCCTCGGGCTCTAGAAACCCAAGGGAAAAAGGCTTAGGTAGGCAAATGGTAAAACCAAGGTTGGGCCTTGCTGGAGGAGTTCTATTCAAAGCGAACTGTCAAGGGGATCCCATAAATCACCCAACCGCGTAAGGAACACAAAAATCAAGGAACATAACACCGGTATGACGGAAACTAGTGCGGCAAGAGTGGAACAAAACACCAGGCATAAGGCCGAGCCTTCCACCCTTTACCAAGTATATAGGTGCATTAATTAAATAAGAGATATTGTGATATCCCAACATAATCCTGTCCATCATGGAGCAATCTTCAACTTCACCTGCAACTAACAACGCTATAAGAGGGGCTGAGCAAAGCGGTAACATAGCCAAGCAACGGTTTGCTAGGAAGGGTGAAAAAGGTTAGGGGCTGACATGGCAATTTGGGAGGCTTGAAGAGCAATTGATAGTTAGCGCAGCATAGCGAGAGAACGAAGCAACTAGCATAGCAATGATAGTAGTGAGATCTAGGGTAACGGTCATCTTGCCTGAAATCCCGCAAGGAAGAAGAACGAGTCCATGAAGAAGACGAATGGGCGAAGTCGAACAAAGTGTAGATGAACGAATCCTCACGATCGCAACGAAACAGGAACTAACGAGAAGGAGCACAACCGGAAAGAAGCAAACACACGGTAAACACACAAGCATAAACATGGCATAATGCGCAACCAAGTATGATGCATGCCCTGTTTAAAGAGGCATGGCATGGCAAAGTGCAACAAACAACACTACAAATTAAGTGGAGCTCAATATGCAACAGGTTGCATATTGACAAAACACCACATTCAAATATTTAGTTCTCTCTCATTTATGTACCCAACAATATTAAATGTTGATTAACATGGCAAGAGGTGAAACATATGAAAACTACCTATCTAGGCAAGTTTAAATGAGGCCGGAACAACAAACAATAATTCCGGAAAATCCCCATTTGCATATTTTGAATTTGGTACTGTTCTGCCCTAAACCATATTTAAGAGTTGTTAAACATGCAAGGTAATGCCACCATGTTAAACTAGGCATTTTTCCACCCCATTTACATATACAATTTATTAAATTCGGATCTACGGTTAATTAGTTATGAAATAAATCATTTTAACATGGCATTATGCAAAACAAATGCAAACAACAGTTTAAACATGTTTAACATGGATGAAAGTAGCATATTATGAAAGTGCATGAAAAAGTGCACGGTTATTTAGTTGTGAGCAATTTAATTTCTATAATATGCATGTCCAGGATTTAATTGTTAAAACCGTAGCAAAGGAATAAAAAAGGAAAACGGGCCAAACACAGCGCACTAAGCAAACCCAGCAGCAGTTTCGGCCCAACGTGGTTGTGTTTGTGTGTGCAAAGTAAAAAGAAATACGAAAAAAATTAGGGCCGACTGGGAATCGAACCCAGGTTGCATATTGACAAAACAACACTACAAATTAAGTGGAGCTCAATATGCAACCTATTGCATATTGACGAAACACCACATTCAAATATTAGGCATTTTCTGTATTGACAAAAAAAATAAGGGGTGGCTGGGAATTGTACCCAGGACCTCCTGGATGTGTGCACAAGGAAAGAACCACTGGGCTAGATGATCTGCTAGTGCTAGAACATGGTGGCAAATCTAAATATCCTCTACGCGCCAGAACGGATCTAGGAAAGAACAGCGAAGTTTCAGATACAAGGGAAGTTGCTCGCAGCGGGGAAACAATAAGGCATGCGGCCATGGCAATGTAGAGGAGCACGGGGCTTGGCGCCTGGGTCAACAATGACATCAGCGATTGAAGAGGAAACATGCATCCCGTCCTCCTCATTCGTTGCAGAGCAAGCTCGCTTTGGTGGCAGCGCCGGGCGATGCAGGAAACTGCAGCGGACAAGGGCAGCTCCAAGAACTCGACGGGGCGGCGAGGCTGCAGGGTTCCTGGAGAGGAGAAAGAGAGGAAGAGGGGTGAGGCAACGGAGAGAGAGAAAGGAGAGGAAGGTGAAGGAGACACAGGGAGGAAGAGGGGCTCGACGGGGCGACCTGGATGCTCAACGACAGGATCGAATGGCCAGATCCAGAGCTCCCGTGCAAATTGAGGGCCTGTAGGCGTTCATGGCAGCGACGACCTCCATGGAGCTGTTCCTGTTTGAGGCAAAGAACAGAAAAACAGAGAGCTTAGAGGGAGATAGAGACAGGGGGAAACGGGACGAAGGAGAACGATGGGCAGAGGCACGGCGACCTGTTGCTGCTGGCCGGCATGGGGTCGCGGGAACGAAGGCAAGGCTGCACGACGGCATTGGTAGCTGGCTTGGGACGCCGGCATGAGCGGGTGGCACGAGGCCAAGGGGCTCGAGGTCGAGCACTCCTGCTCGATCTGAATGTGGTGCGAGGAGGTCCTGGTTGGCGATGAAGCATAGGCACGGCGCCATGGCGCAGCGGTGGAAGGAGTGGCGAGCACGAGGGAGCGAGAGGCTCGCGGGGCTCTGCTTGCTGGAGGCTGGGAGCGAGGCTGCGATCTGGTTGGGCGGCGCCGGGAATCAAGGGAATGGGCCTGGGAAGATTTGGATCGGGAGGAGATCGAGAGGTGGAGGCTCGGGCGGTGTTTGGAGGGAGATGGATCTGGGAGGATCCCAATGAAGATGCGTGAGACCGGCAGCGATGGAGGGATTGGATGGATGGGACAGCCATCCGGGATTTTAGGGTTAGGTCCGTTTATATAGAAGGTAGTAAAAGGAGGGAGGATTTGGATCATTGGATCAGGATCGGGCGGACGAAAAATATGGCTAGGGAAGTCCAACTAGGAAAACGGAGATGTTTTATAGATGTTTGGGGATGATCCGAACCCAACGGTGATGACCGAGCGGGCCGGGTCCGGTAAGATTCGAACGCGCATGACGGATCTGAGGTTGTGCAGAGAGGCTAGGTGGTTTGACCAGAGGGAAACGAAAACACAGTTGGTCTTGGATTGGTCAACGAGAGCCAGGGGGAACGCGGCAACTACGAATGGATGCAAGCTTTATGAAAAACTTGCGGATGCAATGCGCATGATGCTATGAGATGAGATGCATTAAATGAACAAAATGTAAAACAAAAGACAAAAAGCCAACCATGGAGGAAATAACATATCACATAGCCGAAAATGGTAAGAGTTGGAGTTACAATGATAGAGGCAGAGGTGTCCCGTCTTTCGATGAGATGGTGGATTTCGCTTTGGTGGAAGTCGACTTTGACGATCCGACTACGAACGTGCGAGGACGTCGCGCCTTAGCAATCGCTAAACCAACTCCGAGAGGTTATTGACCACGCCGGAGCACGATCAACCTGACCACGAGGGTCTGTTTCCTGCGAGCAAACGAAGAACAAGCAAGAAACTAAGATTGCAATCTGGATATTGCGAATATAAGATGAAAGCTTTATTGATCAAGGTGGGGTTCTGTGACACCTTTGTCTGGTCGTTGAACACAAACGAAGTACGCGAAGTTGCAGCTATGGCGAACTTTTAATCTAAACAAAACCCAAAGTCTAAACGATGCCCTAAGGGCTGTATATATGGAGGAAGAGGGGGGGGGGAATTTCGTGGCCCTTGGTGGAGGGGTCCGAAATCAACCCTATCTCTTGTTTCCCCACACATACGGACTCTAAAAATAGCCTATACTTATGTATTTCGAAATTACATGGGCCTGGCCCAATAATAAGGTGACGCAGCACCTAAAATAGCCTCGGGACGAAATTTATGAAGTGGCATCTTGTATATTTCGTCCAAGGCTTCATGCACCCATTATGGTGGCTTCAAAGTCCTGAAATCATCACTTGTAACTCCGTTCTTGTTCTTCTTGCGCATGCCATCATCTCCATGCTTGTTCTTGCTCCAATGTTCATCCTTCTCCAAGCTTGGCCCTTCATTTGTAAGCAAAACAAATGTATCCAATTTAGGCAGCATCATATTCTCATGAACATTAGAATCATTACCAAGAAACGAAAGTACCTGGTAATTTAGTTGGCGTGCACGAGCTCTAGTAATTGGTCCAGTATGTATAGCAGCAGGGGCTGTGGGTGTAACAATTGTATTGATGTCCTCATCATCCTCCCCTTCTTGAAATGAAGTCGTCCTCGACGGAAGTTCATCTTCCTCACCCAAATAAGGCTTCAAATCTGCAATGTTAAAAGTGGGACTAACCCCAAAATCTGCAGGCAACTCAAGTTTATATGCATTATCATTTATTTTCTCTAACACCTTAAAGGGACCATCAGCACGTGGCATTAGCTTTGATTTGCGCAAATCAGGAAATCAAATGTAACCAAACAAGATCTCCAGGTGCAAACACAACATGTTTTCTACACTTATCTCCAGCAAGTTTATATTTAGCATTCATACGCTCAATGTTTTCCTTAGTTAACTCATGCATTTTTAAAATCAGTTCAGCACGTTGTTTAGCATCAAAATTAACCTTCTCCGAAGATGGAAGAGGCAACAAATCAATAGGTGCACGAGGTAGGAAACCATACACAACTTCAAAAGGGCACATCTTAGTAGTAGAATGCAATGAACGATTATAAGCAAATTCAATATGAGGCAAGCATTCCTCCCACATTTTCTTATTATTCTTCAAAACAGCCCTAAGCATAGTAGACAACGTTCTATTGACTACTTCAGTTTGTCCATCAGTTTGGGGGTGACAAGTAGTACTAAAAAGCAGTTTAGTCCCCAACTTAGCCCATAAACATCTCCAAAAGTGGCTAAGAAATTTAGTATCACGATCTGAAACAATAGTATTTGGCACACCATGCAAGCGAATTATTTCACGAAAGAACAAATCAGCAACATTAACAGCATCATCGCTTTTATGACATGGTATAAAGTGTGCCATTTTCAAGAATCTATCCACGACAACAAATATGCTATCCCTCCCCTTCTTTGTTCGAGGTAAACCTAAAACAAAGTCCATAGATATATCCTCCCAAGGAACACTAGGTACAGGCAAAGGCATATATAAACCATGAGGATTGAGTCGTGACTTAGCTTTTTGACATGTAGTGCATCGAGCAATAAAACGCTCAACATCCCGTCTCATCTTTGGCCAAAAGAAATGTGTAGCAAGTACGTCCTCCGTCTTCTTCACGCCAAAGTGTCCCATTAATCCTCCTCCATGCGCCTCCTGCAACAACAAAAGACGAACGGAGCTAGCTGGAATGCATAGCTTGTTAGCACGAAACACAAATCCATCGTTAACGACAAACTTGTTCCACATTCTTCCTTCTTTACAATTCTGCATTACATCTTTAAAATCAGCATCATGCACATAATGATCTTTGATGGTCTCCAAACCAAATATTTTGAAGTCAAGTTGTGAAAGATATAGTATAGCGACGAGACAATGCATCAGCAATAACATTTTCTTTTCCCTTCTTGTGTTTAATGACATAAGGGAAAGTCTCAATGAATTCAACCCATTTAGCATGTCTACGATTCAGTTTAGCTTGACTTTTAATATGTTTCAAAGATTCATGATCAGAATGTATAACAAATTCTTTGGGCCATAAATAATGTTGCCGTGTTTCTAAAGTCCGAACAAGAGCATATAATTCTTTATCATAAGTAGAATAATTCAGACTAGGCCCACTCAATTTTTCAGAAAAGTATGCAACAGGTTTGCCATCTTGTAATAACACACCTCCTAATCCAATTCCACTAGCATCACATTCAAGCTCAAAAGTCTTATTAAAATCAGGAAGTTGGAGTAAAGGAGCATGTGTCAACTTATCTTTCAATACCGTGAAGGCTTCTTCCTGTGCGGTACCCCAAACAAAAGGCACATCCTTCTTTGTAAGCTCGTTGAGAGGTGCAGCAATGGTGCTGAAATCTCTCACAAAACGCCTATAGAATCCAGCGAGGCCAAGAAAACTCCTCACTTGTGTGACCATTTTGGGCTGCGGCCAACTCTCAATAGCTTCAATCTTGGCTTTTTCAACTTCAATTCCCTGTGGAGTAACAACATAGCCAAGAAAAGATACTCGGTCGGTGCAAAAGGTGCACTTCCCAAGGTTACCAAACAAACGTGCATCACGTAGAGCAATAAAAACAGCACGTAAATGTTCCAAATGTTCTTCCAAAGATCTGCTATAAATCAGTATGTCATCAAAGTAAACTACCACAAATCGTCCAATGAAAGCACGTAAAACTTCGTTCATTAATCTCATGAAAGTACTAGGTGCATTAGTTAACCCAAAAGGCATGACTAACCACTCATATAATCCAAACTTAGTTTTAAATGATGTTTTCCATTCATCTCCCAATTTCATACGAATTTGATGGTAGCCACTACGCAAATCAACTTTGGAGAATATTGTAGAGCCACTCAATTCATCAAGCATATCATCTAGCCTAGGAATAGGATGACGATAACGAATAGTAATATTATTAATGCCTCTACAATCAACACACATACGTGATGTACCATCCTTTTTCGGCACTAGAATAATAGGAACAGCACAAGGACTAAGGGATTCGCGTATATAACCTTTGTCGAGAAGGTCTTGTACTTGACGCATAATCTCCTTCGTCTCCTCTGGATTGGTATGGTATGGTGCACGGTTTGGCAGTGAAGCACCGGGAATTAAGTCAATCTGATGCTCAATCCCTCGAATAGGCGGTAATCCCGGTGGCACGTCTTGTGGAAAAACGTCAGCGAACTCCTGCAAAATGTTAGTGACAGCAGGAGGCAAAGAGGAAGGCACGTCCTCGAATGAAAATAATGCCTCTTTGCACACAAAAGCATAGCAAACAGATTTGCTGAAATCTAGCTCATCAATATCAGATTTGGTGGCAAATAAACATGCACTTTTCAATTTAATTTCAGAAGCAACACTAGATGGTTTATTATTAGGCTTCATTTGTTGCTCAAATTATTTTGCCACAATCTGATTTTCACTCTTATTCTTCTCCTGTTGTGCTTTATTAGCTCTATTAATATCATCTTTCAAAATGGAATCAGGAGTCATAGGAAGCAAAGTAATTTTTTTATCCTTATGAACAAGAGTATAGTGATTGTTTCTACCATGGTGTACAGAATTTTTATCAAATTGCCATGGTCTACCAAGTAATAAGGAACATGCTTGCATAGGTACCACATCACAATCAACATAATCAGCATATGTAGAGATACTAAAATGCACACGAACAGTACGTGTTACCTTAACCTTGCCGCTGTTGTTGAACCATTGGATGTAGTAAGGATGTGGATGTGGTCTTGTGGTGAGAGAAAGCTTCTCCACCATCTCCATGCTAGCCAAGTTGTTGCAGCTCCCTCCATCTATTATGACGCGCACAGAACGTTCCTTCACAACTCCCTTGGTATGGAACAAATTGTGCCTCTGATTTTGCTCAGCTTGTGTGACCTGCACACTCAAAACACGTTGAGCAACTAAACATTCATACCTGTCAGCGTCTTCAGGAGCCATGTATTGCGTCTCATGATTAGAATCATCTCCACCATGTTCTTCACGTGTAATAAGAGCCAAAGTCTCCTCATCATAGTCACTAGCAGACTCATATCCACCATCCGCGGTAGCAATCATCACACGCGGAGATTTGCATTCCCTCGCATAATGACCTCCTCCCTTACAACGACGACAAATAATATCACTTGTGTGCCCTGTTGATGCCATGGAAGAAGAAGAACGCTGTGCAGGCCCCGCAGGTGCGCTCTTGGCAGATAATGGTGGTTGTGCCTGTTTTCTTGTATCACGGCTGGAGGTGGCACCGGATGGAGGTGCTGGTGCAGTTGAAGTAGAAGATGCACGTGGTGTCCATGATGAAGGTCGGCCTGCAGAAAAGTTAGTTCGCCCCAATGCTTGTCGATCCTGCACTTCACGTTCAGCTTTACAAGCAAGATGGAATAAACGAGTGATATTAGTATACTCCTTATAATCTAGAATGGTCTGAATCTCTCTTAATCCACCCAGAAAACGTGCAAGCATAGCTTCATTCTCCTCAACAATACCACATCTAATCATGCCAGTTTGTAGTTCCTGATAATATTCTTCTACAGAATTTTTCCCTTGTCTTAAACGCTGCAATTTTTGAAGCAATTCACGTTGATAATATGGTGGAACCCAACGCGTACGCATAGCAGTTTTCAAAGCAGCCCAAGTAGTTGGAATAGGATATAATCTACAATGTTCAGACCACCATACACATGCAAAGCTAGTGAAAGCACAAACAGCAGCAGCAACTCGTCTCTCCTCAGGATATTGTAAACATGTAAATCGTTGTTCAGTTTCTAACTCCCAAGTAAGATATATATCAGGAACATATCTACCCTCAAATGGTGGAATATTCAATTTCAGTTTAGGAATATGGACATCATCTCGTACCTGAGGTGGTGGTGCAGGCCTACCATTACGAATATATACCTGAGGTCGACCTGCTGGTGGTGGTGCTGGTGGCTGCTCGTAGATCTGATTTTGATCAACCTCATCCTCATAATCGCCCGCATACTCATCATCCTCCTGGGTACTAGCAACAGCAGTAGCAGGAGCCAAAGAAGCACCAACAGCAGTAGCAGCGGCGCCAGAATTTTGTCCTAGCTCAATAGGAACACGCTGTGCTCGTCCATACTGATTCTGAAGGGGGTGTAGTTGTTGTTGTTGCAGAGGTGCGACAGGTGCAGCCGGTGGTGGAAGACGCACAAGCAGTTCATTAAATCTGTTATCGAGCTTTGTTTCGAACGTCTTCTCAAGGCCAGTGATCTTCTCCATGGCCTCTTCAAAATTGTTCAGCACATCTTGTACCTGTTCAGTCATCATTTGCTGAAACTTATCATGAAGCTCCTTGTTCGATAAGTTCTCCCAGTCAATCTCGTCAGCTTGTGATCCTGGCATGGTTAGCAGCAATAGAAACACACAAGAATATGATCCTACAGACTACTAAGAAGTAGTGGTGGTGTATCACAAATCCGTCAAGCAAATCTCAAATTCTTACCAGTTCTTACCCAGCAGCAGGCGGTGATCGGCAACCGTTGTAGTAAAAAACTCTCAAAGCTTGGATAGAGCGATTACCAGGGAGAGTCAAACACACGACGTAGATGTATGTGGAGCTGGGAAGGCTTATAGTATGGTAGCAAAAAGGGTCAGCAATAATCAATTCAGAGATGCAAAGTTGAATAAACGCTCAACGACGGTACTGTGCTGGTCCTAGGCTAGACTGTGCTAGAGACGCGAGCCTAGAACACCAACAAAATCACGGCGCGGCACGTAAACAAGGAAAAAGCACACTCTGAAAAAAAAAAATTCGCTCTTTTTTTTTGCGCTCTTTTTTTTTGCGCTGCTTTTTTTTTTGCGAAAAATCACTATAATGGCGAGTGTCTCAAAACTCTTCCTAGCTCAAACGGACAGGATGGGCACGAAATTTTTTCGACCAATTTTTTTTTTTCGACTGCCCGGACCCAAAAACTGGAAACGGGTCAAAAAAAACTTCCTATAATGGCACCTGTCTCAAAACACTCAGAAACACCTAAAAATAGGATAGCCAGAAATATTTTCGAAAAATGCGTTTTCGAAAAAATTTGGGCCTAAACGGAGCGTGGCTACCCGACTCTTTTTTTTTTCTTTTCCGAAACCTACTCCGGCAAGGAAACACGAATCGGAAACTAGATGGATCTCGAAAACAAACCTAATAAGCAAAGAACTCGGATTGGTGGTGGATATATGGTGGTGGTATATGGCAGCGGTGGTGGTAGCGGTGGTAGTATATGGATATGGATCGGTGGTGGTATATGGACACGGATTGGTGGTGGTATATGGATACGGATTCGGAGCGGTGGCGGATAAGCGGTGGTGGTAGATGGCAGGGGCGATGATGATGGTGCGGCGGCGGCGTGACAACTTATGACCAGAACTCGAAACTCTAAAAGACTAGACTCTAAAACCAGCAACTAGACACGACGATGCAACCGCAAATTCAACAAAGCAAAACCCTAAAAAGATTATGCAAAGGCTCAGATTGGTTCGGATATGATGAACTAACCCTAATTTTTTTTGTGGCTTTTTCGTGGACTGTAGGTATGAAGAACAGACTCGATCTAAACTACGAAAAACTGTAAAATCTCACCGAGCAACCTGGAAATCTGATACCACTTGATAGAGGCAGAGGTGTCCCGTCTTTCGATGAGATGGTGGATTTCGCTTTGGTGGAAGTCGACTTTGACGATCCGACTACGAACGTGCGAGGACGTCGCGCCTTAGCAATCGCTAAACCAACTCCGAGAGGTTATTGACCACGCCGGAGCACGATCAACCTGACCACGAGGGTCTGTTTCCTGCGAGCAAACGAAGAACAAGCAAGAAACTAAGATTGCAATCTGGATATTGCGAATATAAGATGAAAGCTTTATTGATCAAGGTGGGGTTCTGTGACGGCTTTGTCTGGTCGTTGAACACAAACGAAGTACGCGAAGTTGCAGCTATGGCGAACTTTTAATCTAAACAAAACCCAAAGTCTAAACGATGCCCTAAGGGCTGTATATATGGAGGAAGAGGGGGG
>NC_041385.1:358865467-358866287 GCF_002162155.2 Triticum dicoccoides
GCATTTTTCGAAAAAATTTCTGGCTATCCTATTTTTAGGTGTTTCTGAGTGTTTTGAGACAGGTGCCATTATAGGAAGTTTTTTTTTGACCCGTTTCCAATTTTTGGGTCCGGGCAGTCGAAAAAAAAAAATTGGTCGAAAAATTTCGTGCCCATCCTGTCAGTTTGAGCTAGGAAGAGTTTTGAGACACTCGCCATTATAGTGATTTTTCGCAAAAAAAAAAGCAGCGCAAAAAAAAAGAAAAAAAGAGCGCAAAAAAAAAAGGAGCGAAAAAAAAATTCAGAGTGTGCTTTTCCCTTGTTTACGTGCCGCGCCGTGATTTTGTTAGTGTTCTAGGCTCGCGTCTCTAGCACAGTCTAGCCTAGGACCAGCACAGTACCGTCGTTGAGCGTTTATTCAACTTTGCATCTCTGAATTGATTATTGCTGACCCTTTTTGCTACCATATTATAAGCCTTCCCAGCTCCACATACATCTACGTCGTGCGTTTGACTCTCCCTGGTAATCGCTCTATCCAAGCTTTGAGAGTTTTTAACTACAACGGTTGCCGATCACCGCCTGCTGCTGGGTAAGAACTGGTAAGAATTTGAGATTTGCTTGACGGATTTGTGACACCCACCACCACCACTTGTTCGTAGTCTGTAGGATCATATTCTTGTGTGTTTCTATTGCTGCTAACCATGCCAGGATCACAAGCCGACGAGATTGACTGGGAGAATTTATCGAACAAGGAGCTTCATGATAAGTTTCAGCAAATGATGACTGAACAGGTGCAAGATGTGCTGAACAATTTTGAAGAGGCCATGGAGAAGATCACTGGC
>NC_041385.1:358867609-358869268 GCF_002162155.2 Triticum dicoccoides
ATTGATGAGGACATCAATACAATTGTTACACCCACAGCCCCTGCTGCTATACATACTGGACCAATTACTAGAGCTCGTGCACGCCAACTAAATTATCAGGTACTTTCGTTTCTTGGTAATGATTCTAATGTTCATGAGAATATGATGCTGCCTAAATTGGATACATTTGTTTTGCTTACAAATGAAGGGCCTAGCTTGGAGAAGGATGAACATTGGAGCAAGAACAAGAACGAAGTTACAAGTGATGATTTCAGGACTTTGAAGCCACCATAATGTGTGCATGAAGCCTTGGACGAAATATACAAGATGCCACTTAATAAATTTCGTCCCGAGGCTATTTTAGGTGCTGCGTCACCTTATTATTGGGCCAGGCCCATGTAATTTCGAAATACATAAGTATAGGCTATTTTTAGAGTCCGTATGTGTGGGGAAACAAGAGATAGGGTTGATTTCGGACCCCTCCACCAAGGGCCACGAAATCCACCCCCTCTTCCTCCATATATACAGCCCTTAGGGCATCGTTTAGACCTTGGGTTTTGTTTAGATTAAAAGTTCGCCATAGCTGCGACTTCGCGTACTTCGTTTGTGTTCAACGACCAGACAAAGGCGTCACAGAACCCCACCTTGATCAATAAAGCTTTCATCTTATATTCGCAATATCCAGATTGCAATCTCAGTTTCTTGCTTGTTCTTCGTTTGCTCGCAGGAAACAGACCCTCGTGGTCAGGTTGATCGTGCTCCGGCGTGGTCAATAACCTCTCGGAGTTGGTTTAGCGATTGCTAAGGCGCGACGTCCTCGCACGTTCGTAGTCGGATCGTCAAAGTCGACTTCCACCAAAGCGAAATCCACCATCTCATCGAAAGACGGGACACCTTTGCCTCTATCAAGTGGTATCAGATTTCCAGGTTGCTCGGTGAGATTTTACAGTTTTTCGTAGTTTAGATCGAGTCTGTTCTTCATACCTATAGTCCACGAAAAAGCCACAAAAAAAATTAGGGTTAGTTCATCATATCCGAACCAATCTGAGCCTTTGCATAATCTTTTTAGGGTTTTTGCTTTGTTGAATTTGCGGTTGCATCGTCGTGTCTAGTTGCTGGTCTTAGAGTCTAGTCTTTTAGAGTTTCGAGTTCTGGTCATAAGTTGTCACGCCGCCGCCGCACCATCATCATTGCCCCTGCCATCTACCACCACCGCTCCGAATCCGTATCCATATACCACCACCAATCCGTGTCCATATACCACCACCGATCCAAATCCATATACTACCACCGCTACCACCACCGCTACCACCACCGCTGCCATATACCACCACCATATATCCACCACCAATCCGAGTTCCTTGCTTATTAGGGTTGTTTTCGAGATCCATCTAGATTCCGATTCGTGTTTCCTTGCCGGAGTAGGTTTCGGAAAAAAAAATTCGAGTCGGGTAGCCACGCTCCGTTTAGGCCCAAAAATTTTCGAAAACGCATTTTTCGAAAAAATTTCTGGCTATCCTATTTTTAGGTGTTTCTGAGTGTTTTGAGACAGGTGCCATTATAGGAAGTTTTTTTTTGACCCGTTTCCAATTTTTGGGTCCGGGCAGTCGAAAAAAAAAAATTGGTCGAAAAATTTCGTGCCCATCCTGTCAGTTTGAGCTAGGAAGAGTTTTGAGACAC
>NC_041385.1:358873949-358884324 GCF_002162155.2 Triticum dicoccoides
CGTGCACCTATTGATTTGTTGCCTCTTCCATCTTCGGAGAAGGTTAATTTTGATGCTAAACAACGTGCTGAATTGATTTTAAAAATGCATGAGTTAACTAAGGAAAACATTGAGCGTATGAATGCTAAATATAAACTTGCTGGAGATAAGGGTAGAAAACATGTTGTGTTTGCACCTGGAGATCTTGTTTGGTTACATTTGCGTAAGGATAGATTTCCTGATTTGCGCAAATCAAAGCTAATGCCACGTGCTGATGGTCCCTTTAAGGTGTTAGAGAAAATAAATGATAATGCATATAAACTTGAGTTGCCTGCAGATTTTGGGGTTAGTTCCACTTTTAACATTGCAGATTTGAAGCATTATGTGGGTGAGGAAGATGAACTTCCGTCGAGGACGACTTCATTTCAAGAAGGGGAGGATGATGAGGACATCAATACAATTGTTACACCCACAGCCCCTGCTGCTATACATACTGGACCAATTACTAGAGCTCGTGCACGCCAACTAAATTATCAGGTACTTTCGTTTCTTGGTAATGATTCTAATGTTCATGAGAATATGATGCTGCCTAAATTGGATACATTTGTTTTGCTTACAAATGAAGGGCCTAGCTTGGAGAAGGATGAACATTGGAGCAAGAACAAGAACGGAGTTACAAGTGATGATTTCAGGACTTTGAAGCCACCATAATGTGTGCATGAATCCTTGGACGAAATATACAAGATGCCACTTCATAAATTTCGTCCCGAGGCTATTTTAGGTGCTGCGTCACCTTATTATTGGGCCAGGCCCATGTAATTTCGAAATACATAAGTATAGGCTATTTTTAGAGTCCGTATGTGTGGGGAAACAAGAGATAGGGTTGATTTCGGACCCCTCCACCAAGGGCCACGAAATCCACCCCCTCTTCCTCCATATATACAGCCCTTAGGGCATCGTTTAGACCTTGGGTTTTGTTTAGATTAAAAGTTCGCCATAGCTGCAACTTCGCGTACTTCGTTTGTGTTCAACGACCAGACAAAGGCGTCACAGAACCCCACCTTGATCAATAAAGCTTTCATCTTATATTCGCAATATCCAGATTGCAATCTCAGTTTCTTGCTTGTTCTTCGTTTGCTCGCAGGAAACAGACCCTCGTGGTCAGGTTGATCGTGCTCCGGCGTGGTCAATAACCTCTCGGAGTTGGTTTAACGATTGCTAAGGCGCGACGTCCTCGCACGTTCGTAGTCGGATCATCAAAGTCGACTTCCACCAAAGCGAAATCCACCATCTCATCGAAAGACGGGACACCTTTGCCTCTATCAGAAATGGAAGAGGAAGAGAAGAGGTAAAACTAAGTTGCTTCTTTGACGAACGAGTGTAACCATGAACCTTGAGAGGTTGAGCAATTTAAAAGAAAGAGCACAGCAGAGATGAACGAGATTGCAAACAATCCGTTAGAAAAGAGGAACAAGGAACATTACGAGAACTTGAAGGTTGCAAAGACATGAATCAAGAGTTTAATGGACAAGATAGAATTCAAAACCACTCCGGTTAAAACAAGATGAGAGAGGAAGAATTCGGGCAGCACTCCGGTTGAACATGGAAGGAATAGAACATGAACTTGAGAAGATGGGATGATACTTGATGAAATCAACAACACATTGCCTCTGGAACTATTGAAAGAGTGGCACAATGGGTAAGAAGGATTTCAGACAGCACTCAGGTTGAAAAGAGAGGCACAATTTGATAAGATGGAAGAACTTGAATGAGAACACAACACTCCAGTTAAATGGATAAGCAAGAAAAGAACATGATCTTGGCAAAACGAGATGAATGGACGAAGAGAGCAACATCACAATGCCTCCTGAAGAAAGAATAGAAGATAGATCACTGGAATAACAGAATGTAGGCGAAAGTGCCAACTTCTGCCACAAATGAGCTTGGAAAGCACCCTTCCAAGAAGGTTATAACGGAGTTGTTGAAAAATTAACAACGAATACGAATAAGCTTGTAGTGGGCTTATGGAAACATCTCAACACTTGAGGTGAAATTCTGCCACTAACGAAAACAGTTGATATGATTGAGAGCACGAGAGAGATGAAACACTTCTTCCACCAAGATGGTAAGGAGATAACTTGGAACATTGATAAACACCACCATAGCAACATTCCTTAAGGAAGGCTTAAGGTAAAATATGACACAAGATAACTCCAACGAAGAGATTAATGGATTTAAAATACCTCATTCTTGACAACATGAGAATTGCGAAACATGAACGGAAAATTGTCAAGAACGATATAACACCATCTCAAAAGATAAGGTAGGAGAATTGCACTTTGGAATGCAAGATGAAGAATGCTTGAATGCCTCAAAACAAAACATGTGTTGAGCACCATGTTTAATTTTGAGTATAGCTTGGCGGATCATAACTTTGAGAGAAAACTTGAAGAACAATTGAGGAATGAAAAGAATCCTTGAGGAATGCCTCCATGAAGAACTCCGGTAATAAAAGGATGATAGAAAGAAACAAAAGTTGAAAACACAAGGTGAATCCTTGCAATGATTTAGATGGAGCTTTGCGACGAGATAACCGAGAAAACTTGGAACTCCGAAAAAAAGATGGACAACTTGGAACCGAGAATTACTTCATCATGAACGATCTTCGGAAGAAAAGAATTGAATCACCTCGAGGAAATAAGAATAAGATTTATTGTATGCTTATCCTTCATCAAATTAAATTGATGAAAAGCAATGGATTTGGCATACTACTTATTCTCGTTGAAAGGATTAAAAGAGATATAGCGCAAGCTTGAGAAGGTATTGATGGAACCACCGGTGGGATTTGGAAACAACGAATGATTTGATATGATAACGAAGGAAGTGAAATCTTGAACGAACCACCATAATAATTGAGAATGAACGTAGCAAAGGCACGATTCACTGGGAAGAATTGGAAAACGAATGAAGATACTTGAGGGGATTTAGATACAAGAGAACAAAGAGATCACGAACTGATTAGAGGATATTTGAACGATGCACCGGAAGAATTCAAGAACGAGAGCTGAAAGCTAAGAATGAGTAATATTCAGAAATGATGGCCTTCGGATGGTCGAGAAAGGATGCCACTCCTGAAATGCATCGGATGGTTGAAAAGAATTCCCACAATCGAAAACAATTGTGAGAGGATGGCATCAAACTTGAACTACGCATCTTTGGAAGAACGGGTAAGGATTTAAGAGGAACTCTTCTTCGGTCCTCAAAATCCGAGAATGACGACAAGAAACACCACCCAATTGTTGAGAAACTCCGGAACAAAGAAGAATAGAAATGATGAACCAACGACGAAAATATTCTGAAAGCGATCTTGGAGAAGGAATATGACTGATAAAAATTCATTTTTACGTCAAACTTCGAAAGACTTTGGGAATCGCTCCGGATAAATTAGAAGAGTCAGGTAAGATCCTGGGAAAAACATGTGGGTTAGGGCCCTCTCAAAACAAAACACCATTGAACAATTTTAAAGGGAGGTTGCACCGGTTGAATTAAATGGCTTGAATGAGATAACAACCTCAAAATATCTTGAACGGATTGAGAATGGGAACACAAGTCTTGTGAGATATCTTCAGCACTCCAGAACAAATGAATAGGAAGAAGTGAATGATTAAGAGGTGCATCGGCATGAGAAAACATTAGAAATGAGGAAAGGAATATGATGAATATCGAAAGCTTGAATTGGATCCACTGGAGAAGAAACAACAATGAAGGATGATGAACTTGAAACTGTTGAGCATCTTCATGGGAAATCACCGGATAAGAACATTGAAAGAAAAGAATGAAGAGACTTCCCACAAATAAAAGGATACATGATTAAGAAATCTGATTCCTTGAAGAAAAAGGGTGGGAGGGCGGAAAACCAAAGGCAACTTGGGGACGGATGAAACGGATACCGTTGAGAAAACTTAGAATTGATCTCACAAATGTTGAAATGATCGGATCCACTTGAAGAGAAACACACCGGTTGGAAAGAATTGACATGACAATCTCGATGATCAAAAGGATTAGTACTCCCATAGACATATGAGAACACCACTTGAAAGGTATGGTATCAACACTTGACATTGAAGCAACTCAAATACCACAACTCAAAACAAAACAAAGGATTGGCTTGCAGAAATAAGCCGGGACAAATACATATGATAGAGATTTACCCAATCCCATATCAGGCATCTGTCGGAAAGATATTCTAGGAGCTACTTGAATTGCCACCTATAAACTCCCGAAACTTTCTGGTTATGCAATCTGGTGTTGGGGATATAGGGGAAGCAATATATCTCACCCAAACTAACAATCCCTACATCCAATTGTATCCATCCGTCAACACATAACCAAGAAAACTCCGGAAATCATGTACCTCAACCTTCGAAAAGCATCCGTTATACGAGCTATGGCAATACTCCCGAACTCCCCAGTACTGGGTGGCGTCGAGGTTATCTCACCAACAACTACATAAAAGAGATTTTTGATGTCGGCAAAACTCAGGTATTCCAGAACCGCAACGATAAAATTGTGACGGCAACACCTCGGAGCTCAACTCCCCGGGACACTGCCACAACCCCTAAATGTCAGGAGGCACCAAGAAAAATGTTCTCGTCACAAGAATATCAGAACGATCCCAAGATACCCGCATGATCCTAAAAAAAATCGTGAAAAATTGAGGAGAGGAAAGACAAAACATCTACGTCGAGAGTCCTCACTAGAGTGACGAAGGGCCCTGAGGAGTAAAAAGAATCCTACTCTCCGCTATATATAATCCTAAGACTCAAAATAGTTTTCTTCTAGACTCAACAACGACCAACAATCAAGGGGGCTCCTATGGTCGGTCGAGGCTCCGATACCAACCTGTCACGCCCAATATGCGACCCTATCCTAAAGAAACTCGAAGGTCCCACTAAAGATAGAAGCGCATATTGGAGACACTTTTGCAAGGTGGATATCATTACACCATACCATTACATAATAGTTGGGGATTGATGAGGACATGAATACCTTGGATATGACCAAAAATATTGCATATATGCATATTTGTCAGGTCATTTCTAGTGCAAACTATTCAATAATCTATTTATGTTATCAAGAACAAAAATACTTCACACACTTTTGTGTTTTGTCTAATTGCAGGTGTATGGGACATTTGTACAATCCACATATGAAGATAAGGAAGAAAGAGATGTTTATTTTATGTCCAAAAAGTTCTCTCACGTCACTTTTGGCCCAAGAGAAGATAGAGTCCAAGTCTCTCACGTTCTGGATTCAGATTCGGACTGCACAGACACACCTGACTCAAAACGGACACAAGTTTTTCATACGGACTCCGAATTGGGTGATTCTTTGTTTGTTGGAAACTAGATTTCGTGCACTTTCCAACCCAATTGGAATCACCTTCAAATTCGTCCGGAGCGTTGAGTTGTGGACGAAACAATCTGATGCTGCAGCAGAATCCGAGTCAAACTACAAGTCCAAAGGTGTTACATCACCTCCACTTGGGCCCATTGGCCTTGTACGACCTAGATTTAGTTTTAGGCTGCCTTGGGACGTCCTCCCACCTCCTTGGCCGCCACCCCTTGCTCCTATATAAATAGATCCATCTAGTAGCTTTTCCTTGGGATTTGTTTAGTTAAAAGTTAGCCATTGCAACTTCGTGTACTTCGTTTGTGTCCAACGACCAGACCAAGACCGCTTACGGATCCCCACCTTTATCAATACTTCATATATACTCGCAATATTCAGATTGCTTTTATCATATTCTTGCTTGTTCTTCGATTGCTTGCAGGAATAGACCTTCGTGGTCAGGTTGATTGTGCTCCAGCGTGGTCAATAACCTCTCGGAGTTGGTTTAGCGATTGCTAAGGCGCAACGTCGTGCACGTTTGTAGTCGGATCGTCAAAGTCATCTTCACCAAATCGATAGTTATCATCTCATCGAAAGATCGGGACACCCCGCCTCTATCAAGTGGTATCAGTTTTCAGGTTGCTCGGTGAGAATTTCCAGTTTTCCTAGATTAGATTTACTTTCTTACCTATTGTCCAAGAAAAAGCCACAAAAAAGAGTTAGATCTATTCATCCTTGGTCTAAGCCAGTCTGAGCCTTTGCAATTTTCTTTTCATTGATTGCATAGTTGAATTATCAATTGCATCGTCGTGTCGAGTTGCTGGTCTTAGTGTCTAGTTCGTTTAGAGTTTCGAGTTCTGTTCACATTAGTCACGCCACCGCTGCATCATTATCTCTTCCGCTGTCCACCACCCATCCATCAATTTCCACCACGTGCTACCCACCATTCATTGTCATAATAATAGTTGAGATCGTTCACATCTTCACTTGATCCAATCTGCATCTTATCTAGTTTGTTTTGGAAAGAGGGAGAATAAAGAGAGAAAAAAAGAGAGAAAAAAAAGGAAAAAAAAAGTCAGAGAAAAAAAAGGAGAGAAAGAAAAAAAGTGTGAAGAAAAAAAAGAGAGAAGAAAAAAAACAAAAAAATCGGCACAAACTTTTTCAAAGGAAAGTTGGAGACAAAGTTGTTGATATATCCTGCTTGGCTGTTGTTTCACCTCATTATCTTCACTGCTGTTGTGATCTTCACTTATATCTTGCTGTCAAGAGCTACTTAGTATCCTTCATTGATGCTAGTTGTGCTACGCCGTGACCTCATTAGTGTTCTAGGCTCGCGTCTCTAGTCCGGTCTAGCCTAGGACCAGCACAGTACCGTCGTTGAGCGTTTATTCAACATTGCATCTTTGAATTGATTATTGCTAATCTTTTGCTACCATATATAGCCAACCCAGCTCCACATATTTCTACACCGTGTATACGTACGCTCCCCTGGCAATCGCTTTACTCAATATTCGGGGTTACTTGACACCGCTGGTTGCCGATCACCGCCTGCTGCATGGTAAGAACTTGTAAGACATTGATATTTGCTTTACTGTGAGCGTTTTACCACCACATCCTAGTAGTTATAGGAATATTATTTTTGGGTTTTGTTTCTTGTTCTACTAATCATGACAGGATCCAGAGTCAATTCATGGGCTTTGTCGATCGCGGGAGACGTGCCACCACCTTTGCAAATACCACAACCGTCACGAGAGGTGCACAAACATCCAAATGCACATGATCAGGTTAATGTATCTATACCACCATTTAATGGCCGTTTTAAACCTGCTTTATATATTGAATGGGAGTTCGACATAAAAAATATATTTGCTTCCCATAATTTCGATGAACATAAAAAGGTTAAGGTTGCGGTTGGTTCTTTCACTGGTTATGCTTTGGTTTGGTGGAGTGAGTATTGTCGGTTACACCTTGATTATATACCTACTACTTGGGATGATTTGAAACTTGCCATGCGACATACTTTCGTCCCTGCTTATTATACTCGTGACATGATTAAGAAGTTACAACACTTAAAACAAGGTAGTGAAACTGTAACAAAATATTATGATGATTTACAAACTACATTGTTGCATTCCTCTTTAGAAGAAAGTGAAGATGATTTTATGGATAGATTTTGGGGAGGATTAAACCGTGATATTCAAGAGATACTAATTCATGAAGAGTGTTATCCTATGGACCATTTGTTTTATCTTGCTTGCAAAGCTGAACAGGAAATAAAACGACGTGTTGGCCACGAGGAGAACAAGCGCACGGTGCACATTCCAAGAGTTGATATGATTGTTCCTTCAACTACTAGGCATACTATGACAACCACATCCGTTGTTGTCAGGACTACATCACCTCCACCATGTGACACATCGCCCCCGAGAGTGGCTACATCATCTGAGTTGATCATAAGAGGTAATGACAAAGGTACTGATCTTCCATCTCTACATGAGAATGATGAATGCCTTGTCAATTTGAATGCACCATCTGATGAGCTACCCACTACTTTGATCACACCACCTATTTTAGAGGACTACGTTGATAATTTGACTTTGCCATGTGATCAAACAACTGAAATACCAACAATTTTGAGTGCACCCATTGAATTAACTATGGATGCAAAAGAACCAATGTTTAATCATTTTGATATGACCTTTAATCTTGGTGATGATTCTGTGTTGAATGACTTATTGCATGTTTGCTTATTTAAGCATGTTGTAGCATGTAAATTTGATGCAAGTAAGGTTTATTCACCAATGTTGGGATGGTTTAATGATGAACATTGTCAATCTTTTGAAATGAATAAGAGCTTCACTTATATGTGCAAACTGAGTTGCAATATTTTCATGCCTTCTACTTCTTGTGCTAATTTTTTGGCTTTAGATTTTATGAACTATGCAAGTTACTCATCTATTCATGTGTCATATATGCAAAAATCAAGGGAAGTAAAAATGGATGACATATACATATACAACATGTACACCTTGTCTCTTTTGTTAGCCACATTTCAGATTAACCAACGCCGAGGACGGCTTTATTTTCAAGAAGGGGAGGATGATGAGGACATGACTACCTTGGATATGACCAAAAATATTGCATATATGCATATTTGTCAGGTCATTTCTAGTGCAAACTATTCAATAATCTATTTATGTTATCAAGAACAAAAATACTTCACACACTTTTGTGTTTTGTCTAATTGCAGGTGTATGGGACATTTGTACAATCCACATATGAAGATAAGGAAGAAAGAGATGTTTATTTTATGTCCAAAAAGTTCTCTCACGTCACTTTTGGCCCAAGAGAAGATAGAGTCCAAGTCTCTCACGTTCTGGATTCAGATTCGGACTGCACAGACACACCTGACTCAAAACGGACACAAGTTTTACATACGGACTCCGAATTGGGTGATTCTTTGTTTGTTGGAAACTAGATTTCGTGCACTTTCCAACCCAATTGGAATCACCTTCAAATTCGTCCGGAGCGTTGAGTTGTGGACGAAACAATCTGATGCTGCAGCAGAATCCGAGTCAAACTACAAATCCAAAGGTGTTACATCACCTCCACTTGGGCCCATTGGCCTTGTACGACCTAGATTTAGTTTTAGGCTGCCTTGGGACGTCCTCCCACCTCCTTGGCCGCCACCCCTTGCTCCTATATAAGTAGATCCATCTAGTAGCTTTTCCTTGGGATTTGTTTAGTTAAAAGTTAGCCATTGCAACTTCGTGTACTTCGTTTGTGTCCAACGACCAGACCAAGACCGCTTACGGATCCCCACCTTTATCAATACTTCATATATATTCGCAATATTCAGATTGCTTTTATCATATTCTTGCTTGTTCTTCGATTGCTTGCAGGAATAGACCTTCGTGGTCAGGTTGATTGTGCTCCAGCGTGGTCAATAACCTCTCGGAGTTGGTTTAGCGATTGCTAAGGCGCAACGTCGTGCACGTTTGTAGTCGGATCGTCAAAGTCATCTTCACCAAATCGATAGTTATCATCTCATCGAAAGATCGGGACACCCCGCCTCTATCAGGGATACATGCAAGAGGCTTAAAATGCCACACGAATACAACATCATCATACATAAGAGCACCATCCGACTACGGATGAAACACAAACAGAAACTCAAACGACATCCACCCTGCTAGCCCAGGCTGCCGACCTGGAACCTATCCCCTGATCGAAGAAGAAGCAGAAGAAGAACTCCAAAACAAGTAACATCGCTCTCGCGTCATGATCATCGTAAGACCTGGACCTGCAACTGTTGTGATAGTAATCTGTGAGCCACGAGGACTCAGCAATCCCATTACCATGGGTATCAAGACTAGCAAAGCTTAATGGGTAAGGAAGGGGTAAAGTGGTGAGGTTGCAGTAGCGACTAAGCATGATATGGTGGCTAACATACGCAAATAAGAGCGAGAAGAGAAGCAACGGAATGGTCGTGAAGCTAGCAATGATCAAGAAGTGATCCTGAACTCCTACTTACGTCAAACATAACCCAAAATTGTGTTCACTTCCCAGACTCCGCCAAAAAGAGACCATCACGGCTACACACACGGTTGGTGCATTTTAATTCGAATCTGGTGTCAAGTTATCTACAATCGGACAGTAACAAATTCCCATCTGCCACATAACCGCGGGCACGGCTCTCAAAAGTTTATACCCTACAGGGGTGTCCCAACTTAGCCCATCACAAGCTCTCACGGTCAATGAAGGATATTCCTTTTCACAGGAAGACCCGGTCAGTCTCGGAATCCCGGTTTACAAGACATTTCGACAATGGTAAAACAAGACCAGCAAAGCCGCCCGATGTGCCGACAAATCCCGATAGGAGATGCACATATGTCGTTCTCAGGGCACACCGGATGAACACTACGTACAACTAAAACCAGACCTCAAGTTTCCCCGAGGTGGCGCTGCAAGTGGCTCTAGTTTGGACCAACACTCGAAGGAGCAC
>NC_041385.1:358884555-359001625 GCF_002162155.2 Triticum dicoccoides
GGGGGTAAATAAATATGACCCTCGGGATCCGGAAACCCAAGGGGAAAAGGCTTAGGTAGGCAAATGGTAAAACCAAGGTTGGGCCTTGCTTGAGGAGTTTTATTCAAAGCGAACTGTCAAGGGGGTCCCATAAATCACCCAACCGCGTAAGGAACGCAAAAATCAAGGAACATAACACCGGTTTGACGGAAACTAAGGCGGCAAGAGTGGAACAAAACACCGGGCATAAGGCCGAGCCTTCCACCCTTTACCAAGTATATAGGTGCATTAATTAAATAAGATATATTGTGATATCCCAACATAATCCTGTCCATCATGGAGCAATCTTCAACTTCACCTGCAACTAACAACGCTAGAAGAGGGGCTGAGCAAAGTGGTAACATAGCCATGCAACGGTTTGCTAGGAAGGGTGAAAAGGTTAGAGGCTGACATGGCAATTTGGGAGGCTTGAAGAGCAAATGATAGGTAGCGTAGCATAGTGAGAGAACGAAGCAACTAGCATAGCAATGATAGTAGTGAGATCCAGGGTAACGTTCATCTTGCCTGAAATCCCGCAAGGAAGAAGAACGAGTCCATGAAGAAGACGAACGGGCGAAGTCGAACAAAGCGTAGACGAACAAATCCTCACGATCGCAACCAAACAGGAACTAACGAGAAGGAGCACAAGCATAAAAATGGCATTATGCGCAACCAAGTATGATGCATGTACGGTTTAAAGAGGCATGGCATGGCAAAGTGCAACAAACAACACTACAAATTAAGTGGAGCTCAATATGCAACGGGTTGCATATTGACGAAACACCACATTCAAATATTCAGTTCTCTCTCATTTATGTTCCCAACAATATTAAATGTTGATTAACATGGCAAGAGGTGAAGCATATGAAAACTACCTATCTAGGCAAGTTTAAATGAGGCCGGAACAACAAACAATAATTCCCGAAAATCCTCATTTGCATATTTTGAATTAGGTATTGTTCTGCTCTAACCATATTTTAGAGTTGTTAAACATGCAAGGTAATGCCACCATGTTAAACTAGGCATTTTTCTACCCCATTTACATATATAGTTTATTAAATTCGAAGCTACGTCTAATTAGTTATGAAATAAATCATTTTAACATGGCATTATGCAAAACAAATGCAAACAATAGTTTAAACATGTTTAACATGGATGAAAGTAGCATATTATGAAAGTGCATGAAAAACTGAGCAAGTTAACTATATGACATGTTTAAATCCGATGCACGGTTATTTAGTTGCGAGCAATTTAAAATCATGGCATTTTCTGTAATATGCATGTCCAGGATTTAATTGTTAAAACCGTAGCGCGGGAATAAAAAAGGAAAACGGGCCGAACACAGCGCACTAAGCAAGCCCAGTAGCAGTTCCGGCCCAACGTGGTTGTGTGCGTGTGTGCAAAGTAAAAAGAAATACGAAAAAAAATTAGGGGCGGTTGGGAATCAAACACAAGACCTCCTGGATGTGTGCACAAGGAAAGAACCACTGGGCTAGCTGATCTGCTAGTGCTAGAACATGGTGGCAAATCTAAATATCCTCTACGCGCCAGAACGGATCTAGGAAAGAACAGCGAAGTTTCAGATACGAGGGAAGTTGCTCACAGCGGGGAAACAACGAGGCATGCGGCCATGGCGATGTAGAGGAGCACGGGGCTTGGCGCCTGGGTCAACAACGACAACAGTGATTGGGGAGGAAACGTGCATCCCGTCCTCCTCGTTCGTTGCAGAGCAAGCTCGCTTTGGTGGCAGCGTCGGGCGATGCAGGAAACAGTAGCGGACAAGGGCGGCTCCAAGAACACGACGGGGCGGCGAGGCTGCAGGGTTCCTGGAGAGGAGAGATAGAGAACGAGGGGTGAGGCAACGGAGAGAGAGAAAGGAGAGGAAGGTGAAGGAGCTACAGGGAGGAAGAGGAGCTCGACGGGGCGACCTGGATGCTCAACGACAAGATCAAATGGCCAGATCCAGAGCTCCAGTGCAAATTGAGGGGCTGGAGGCATTCATGGCAACGACGACTTCCATGGAGCTGTTCCTGTTCGAGGCAAAGAACAGAAAAACAGAGAGCTTAGAGGGAGATAGAATCAGGGGAAAATGGGACGAAGGAGAAGGATGGGCAGAGGCACAACGACCTATTGCTACTGGCCAGCGCGAAGTCGTGGGAACGAAGGCAAGGCTGCACGGCGGCGTTGGCAGCTGGCTTGGGACGCCGGCGTGAGCGGGTGGCATGAGGCCGAGGGGCTCGAGGTCGAGTGCTCCTGCTCAATCTGAACGTGGTGCGAGGAGGTCCTGGTTGGCAAAGAAGCAGAGGCATGGCGCCATGGCGCAGCAGCGGAAGGAGTGGCGAGCACGAGGGAGCGAGAGGTGAAGGAGATACAGGGAGGAAGAGGGGCTCGACGGGGCGACCTGGATGCTCAACGACAGGATCAAATGGCCAAATCCAGAGCTCCAGTGCAAATTGAGGGGCTGAAGGCGTTCATGGCAGCGGCGACCTCCATGGAGATGTTCATGTTCGAGGCAAAGAACAGAAAAACAGAGAGCTTAGAGGGAGATAGAGACAGGGGAAAACGGGACGAAGGAGAAGGATGGGCGGAGGCACGACGACCTGTTGCTGCTGGCCGGCGCTGGGTCGCAGGAACGAAGGCAAGGCTGCACGACGGCGTTGGCAGCTGGCTTGGGACGCCGGCGTGAGCGGGTGGCATGAGGCCGAGGGGCTCGAGGTCGAGCGCTCCTGCTCGATCTGAACGTGGTGCGAGGAGGTCCTGGTCGGCGATGAAGCAGAGGCACGGCACCATGGCGTAGCGGCGGAAGGAGTGGCGAGCACGAGGGAGCGAGAGGCTCGCGGGGCTCTGCTTGCTGGAGGCTGGGAGCGAGGCTGCGATCTGGTTGGGCGGCGCCGAGAAGCAAGGGAATGGGTCGGGGAAGATTTGGATCGGGAGGAGATCGAGAGGTGGAGGCTCGGGCGGTGTTTGGAGGGAGATGGATCTGGGAGGATCCAAATGAAGATGCATGAGACCGGCGGCGATGGAGGGATTGGATGGATGGGACAGCCGTCCGGGATTTTAGGGTTAGGTCCGTTTATATAGAAGCAGTAAAAGGAGGGGGGATTTGGATCATTGGATCAGGATCGGGCGGACGAAAAATATGGCTAGGGAAGTCCAACTAAGAAAACGGAGATGTTTTATAGATGTTTGGGGATGATCCGAACCCAACGGTGACGACCGAGCGGGTCGGGTCCGGTAAGATTCGAATGCGCGTGACGGATCTGAGGTTATGCAGAGAGGTTAGGTGGTTTGACCAGAGGGAAACGAAAACATGGTTGGTCTCGGATTGGTCAACGACAGCCAGGGGGAACGCGGCAACTACGAACGGATGCAAGCTTTATGAAAAACATGCGGATGCAATGCGCATGATGCTATGAGATGAGATGCATGACATGAACAAAATGCAAAACAAAAGACAAAAAGCCAACCATGGAGGAAATAACATATCACATAGCCAAAAATGGCAAGAGTTGGAGTTACAATTATGGAAAGTTACATCCGGGGTGTTATAGTGATGTCAACAATAAAAACTCATGCTACCCATATCCAACTGGATATATGTGCCTAGATCTTTCCTCACCACATGATGCAGCCAAAAGAGAAAAATACAAAGCAATAGAGAGAAAAACTTTGAGTCTTGCATGAAAGTAAATAATAAAGTAAAAGGTAGGCCCTTCGCAGAGGGAAGCATGTGTTGCCATGCGCTTTTTGTTTGTATGCTCAATCCCTTAGTGCAAAAGAACATCATGTTATATTGCCCCTTATGATAGTAACCTTTATTACGCAGTATGTCGCTTTTATTCTTTGCCATCACAAGTTCGTACAACGCTCAATTTTCCCTTACACTAAATGATCTAACACTTTTAGAAGCAATTTTTATTGCCTTATTGCACTGATGACAACTTACTTGAAGGATCTTACTCGATCCTTAGGTAGGTATGGTGGACTCTTGAGAATAAGATTTGGGTTTAAGGGTTTTTGGATGCATAAGTAGTATCTCTACTTGGTGCAGAATTTTTGGCTAGCAAATTAAGATGGGGGGCAAGCACCACATGTTGAAGGATCTATGACAATATAACTTCTATGTGAATATGAACAAACATGAATCATTACGTTGTCTTCCTTGTCCAACGTCAACAATTTCGGCATATAATATTTTGATGGGGGCTCACAATCACAGAAGATTTCCAAGATAGTGTATTTGCATGTGAAAGTTCTCTTCCTTATAGTAAGCATTCAGGAATTGCTCGTATGACCAATATTGTGATTGTCAAGCTTCAAAAGATGTCACTTTCTAAACCCAATGTGAAGCTACCACTAGGCATGATATGAACTTATAATTTCAACTTCATGATATTCAATCCATTCAACAATTTACTCATAGGTTATAAGTGAAGCACAAGAGTAAATGACAAACTACTCCAAAAAAGATATAAGAGAAGATCAAGCGACTAGTTATGTAAATTGGTAGCTATTGAGGACTCTTTTTATTTAAAACTTTCAGATCTAAGTATTTTATTAAAATAGCAAGAAAATCAAAACAAAATGACATTCCAAGAATAGCACAACTCATGTGAAGAAGCAAAAACTTAGGCTCAACCGATACTAACCGATAATTGTTGAAGCAGAAAGGTGGGATGCCTACTGGGGCATCCTGATGAGGACATGACTACCTTGGATATGACCAAAAATATTGCATATATGCATATTTGTCAGGTGATTTCTAGTGCAAACTATTCAATAATCTATTTATGTTATCCAGAACAAAAATACTTCACACACTTTTGTGTTTTGTCTAATTGCAGGTGTATGGGACATTTGTACAATCCACATATGAAGATAAGGAAGAAAGAGATGTTTATTTGCTGTCCAAAAAGTTCTCTCACGTCACTTATGGCCCAAGAGAAGATAGAGTCCAAGTCTCTCACGTTTTGGATTCAGATTCGGACTGCACACACACACCTGACTCAAAACGCACACAAATTTTTCATACGGACTCCGAATTGGGTGATTCTTTTTTTGTTGGAAACTAGATTTCGTGCACTTTCCAACACAATTGGAATCACCTTCAAATTCGTCCGGAGCGTTGAGTTGTGGACGAAACAATCTGATGTTGCAGCAGAATCCGAGTCAAACTACAAGTCCAAAGGTGTTACATCACCTCCACTTGGGCCCATTGGCCTTTGATAGAGGCAAAGGTGTCCCGTCTTTCGATGAGATGGTGGATTTCGCTTTGGTGGAAGTCGACTTTGACGATCCGACTACGAACGTGCGGGGACGTCGCGCCTTAGCAATCGCTAAACCAACTCCGAGAGGTTATTGACCACGCCGGAGCACGATCAACCTGACCACGAGGGTCTGTTTCCTGCGAGCAAACGAAGAACAAGCAAGAAACTGAGATTGCAATCTGGATATTGCGAATATAAGATGAAAGCTTTATTGATCAAGGTGGGGTTCTGTGACGCCTTTGTCTGGTCGTTGAACACAAACGAAGTACGCGAAGTTGCAGCTATGGCGAACTTTTAATCTAAACAAAACCCAAGGTCTAAACGATGCCCTAAGGGCTGTATATATGGAGGAAGAGGGGTGGATTTCGTGGCCCTTGGTGGAGGGGTCCGAAATCAACCCTATCTCTTGTTTCCCCACACATACGGACTCTAAAAATAGCCTATACTTATGTATTTCGAAATTACATGGGCCTGGCCCAATAATAAGGTGACGCAGCACCTAAAATAGCCTCGGGACGAAATTTATGAAGTGGCATCTTGTATATTTCGTCCAAGGCTTCATGCACACATTATGGTGGCTTCAAAGTCCTGAAATCATCACTTGTAACTCCGTTCTTGTTCCCCTTGCGCATGCCATCATCTCCATGCTTGTTCTTGCTCCAATGTTCATCCTTCTCCAAGCTAGGCCCTTCATTTGTAAGCAAAACAAATGTATCCAATTTAGGCAGCATCATATTCTCATGAACATTAGAATCATTACCAAGAAACGAAAGTACCTGATAATTTAGTTGGCGTGCACGAGCTCTAGTAATTGGTCCAGTATGTATAGCAGCAGGGGCTGTGGGTGTAACAATTGTATTGATGTCCTCATCACAGCACGTAAATGTTCCAAATGTTCTTCCAAAGATCTGCTATAAATCAATATGTCATCAAAGTAAACTACCACAAATCGTCCAATGAAAGCACGTAAAACTTCGTTCATTAATCTCATGAAAGTACTAGGTGCATTAGTTAACCCAAAAGGCATGACTAACCACTCATATAATCCAAACTTAGTTTTAAATGCTGTTTTCCATTCATCTCCCAATTTCATACGAATTTGATGGTAGCCACTACGCAAATCAACTTTGGAGAATATTGTAGAGCCACTCAATTCATCAAGCATATCATCTAGCCTAGGAATAGGATGACGATAACGAATAGTAATATTATTAATGCCTCTACAATCAACACACATACGTGATGTACCATCCTTTTTCGGCACTAGAATAATAGGAACAGCACAAGGACTAAGGGATTCGCGTATATAACCTTTGTCGAGAAGCTCTTGTACTTGGCGCATAATCTCCTTCGTCTCCTCTGGATTGGTACGGTATGGTGCACGGTTTGGCAGTGACGCACCGGGAATTAAGTCAATCTGATGCTCAATCCCTCGAATAGGCGGTAATCCCGGTGGCACGTCTTGTGGAAAGACGTCAGCGAACTCCTGCAAAATGTTAGTGACAACAGGAGGCAAAGAGGAAGGCACGTCCTCGAATGAAAATAATGCCTCTTTGCACACAAAAGCATAGCAAACAGATTTGCTGAAATCTAGCTCATCAATATCAGATTTGGTGGCAAATAAACATGCACTTTTCAATTTAATTTCAGAAGCAACACTAGATGGTTTATTATTAGGCTTCATTTGTTGCTCAAATTCTTTTGCCACAATCTGATTTTCACTCTTATTCGTCTCCTGTTTTGCTTTATTAGCTCTATTAATATCATCTTTCAAAATGGAATCAGGAGTCATAGGAAGCAAAGTAATATTTTTATCCTTATGAACAAGAGTATAGTGATTGTTTCTACCATGGTGTACAGAATTTTTATCAAATTGCCATGGTCTACCAAGTAATAAGGAACATGCTTGCATAGGTACCACATCACAATCAGCATAATCAGCATATGTAGAGATACTAAAATGCACACGAACAGTACGTGTTACCTTAACCTTGCCGCTGTTGTTGAACCATTGGATGTAGTAAGGATGTGGATGTGGTCTTGTGGTGAGAGAAAGCTTCTCCACCATCTCCATTCTAGCCAAGTTGTTGCAGCTCCCTCCGTCTATGATGACGCGCACAGAACGTTCCTTCACAACTCCCTTGGTATGGAACAAATTGTGCCTCTGATTTTGCTCAGCTTGTGTGACCTGCACACTCAAAACACGTTGAGCAACTAAACATTCATACCTGTCAGCGTCTTCAGGAGCCATGTATTGCGTCTCATGATCAGAATCATCTCCACCATGTTCTTCACGTGTAATAAGAGCCAAAGTCTCCTCATCATAGTCACTAGCGGACTCATATCCACCATCCGCGGTAGCAATCATCACACGCGGAGATTTGCATGCTCTCGCATAATGACCTCCTCCCTTACAACGATGACAAATAATATCACTTGTGTGCCCTGTTGATGCCATGGAAGAAGAAGAACGCTGTGCAGGCCCCGCAGGTGCGCTCTTGGCAGATAATGGTGGTTGTGCCTGTTTTCTTGTATCACGGCTGGAGGTGGCACCGGATGGAGGTGCTGGTGCAGTTGAAGTAGAAGATGCACGTGGTGTCCATGATGAAGGTCGGCCTGCAGAAAAGTTAGTTCGCCCCAATGCTTGTCGATCCTGCACTTCACGTTCAGCTTTACAAGCAAGATGGAATAAACGAGTGATATTAGTATACTCCTTATAGTCTAGAATGGTCTGAATCTCTCTATTTAATCCACCCAGAAAACGTGCAAGCATAGCTTCATTCTCCTCAACAATACCACATCTAATCATGCCAGTTTGTAATTCCTTATAATATTCTTCTACAGAATTTTTTCCTTGTCTTAAACGCTGCAATTTTTGAAGCAATTCACGTTGATAATATGGTGGAACCCAACGCGTACGCATAGCAGTTTTCAAAGCAGCCCAAGTAGTTGGAATAGGATACAATCTACAATGTTCAGACCACCATACACATGCAAAACTAGTGAAAGCACAAACAGCAGCAGCAACTCGTCTCTCCTCAGGATATTGTAAACATGTAAATCGTTGTTCAGTTTCTAACTCCCAAGTAAGATATATATCAGGAACATATCTACCCTCAAATGGTGGAATATTCAATTTCAGTTTAGGAATATGGACATCATCTCGTACCTGAGGTGGTGGTGCAGGCCTACCATTACGAATATATACCTGAGGTCGACCTGCTGGTGGTGGTACAGGTGGCTGCACGTAGTGTTGATTTTGATCAACCTCATCCTCGTAGTCTCCCACATAATCATCCTCCTCCGCATCAGCAGCAGGAGCCACAGAAGTATCAACAGCAGCACCAACAGTTTGGCCAAACGCAAGAGGAACACGGCTTGCTCGGCGGAGGTCTGCTTCGCGACGTGGAGGTAGTCGTTGTTGTTGTTGTTGTTGGAGAGGTGCGTTAGCTGCAGCGGGTGGTGGTGGTGGAAGACGCGCAAGCAATTCATTAAACTTGTTATCGAGCTTTGTTTCGAACGTCTTCTCAAAGCCAGTGATCTTCTCCATGGCCTCTTCAAAATTGTTCAGCACATCTTGCACCTGTTCAGTCATCATTTGCTGAAACTTATCATGAAGCTCCTTGTTCGATAAATTCTCCCAGTCAATCTCGTCGGCTTGTGATCCTGGCATGGTTAGCAGCAATAGAAACACACAAGAATATGATCCTACAGACTACGAACAAGTGGTGGTGGTGGGTGTCACAAATCCGTCAAGCAAATCTCAAATTCTTACCAGTTCTTACCCAGCAACAGGCGGTGATCGGCAACCGTTGTAGTCAAAACTCTCAAAGCTTGGATAGAGCGATTACCAGGGAGAGTCAAACGCACGACGTAGATGTATGTGGAGCTGGGAAGGCTTATACTATGGTAGCAAAAAGGGTCAGCAATAATCAATTCAGAGATGCAAAGTTGAATAAACGCTCAACGACGGTACTGTGCTGGTCCTAGGCTAGACTGTGCTAGAGACGCGAGCCTAGAACACCAACAAAATCACGGCGCGGCACGTAAACAAGGGAAAAGCACACTCTGAATTTTTTTTTCGCTCTTTTTTTTTGCGCTCTTTTTTTTTGCGCTGCTTTTTTTTTGCGAAAAATCACTATAATGGCGAGTGTCTCAAAACTCTTCCTAGCTCAAACTGACAGGATGGGCACGAAATTTTTCGACCAATTTTTTTTTTCGACTGCCCGGACCCAAAAACTGGAAACGGGTCAAAAAAAACTTCCTATAATGGCACCTGTCTCAAAACACTCAGAAACACCTAAAAATAGGATAGCCAGAAAATTTTTCGAAAAATGCGTTTTCGAAAAATTTTGGGCCTAAACGGAGCGTGGCTACCCGACTCTTTTTTTTTCCGAAACCTACTCCGGCAAGGAAACACGAATCGGAATCTAGATGGATCTCGAAAACAAACCTAATATGACAAGAACTCGGATTGGTGGTGGATATATGGTGGTAGATGACAGCTGTGGTGGTATATGGATACGGATTCGAAGCGGTGGCGGATAAGCGGTGGTGGTAGATGGCAGGGGTGATGATGATGGTGCGGCGGCGGCGTGACAACTTATGACCAGAACTCGAAACTCTAAAAGACTAGACTCTAAGACCAGCAACTAGACACGACGATGCAACCGCAAATTCAACAAAGCAAAACCCTAAAAAGATTATGCAAAGGCTCAGATTGGTTCGGATATGATGAACTAACCCTAATTTTTTTTTGTGCCTTTTTCGTGGACTATAGGTATGAAGACAGACTCGATCTAAACTACGAAAAACTGTAAAATCTCACCGAGCAACCTGGAAATCTGATACCACTTGATAGAGGCAAAGGTGTCCCGTCTTTCGATGAGATGGTGGATTTCGCTTTGGTGGAAGTCGACTTTGACGATCCGACTACGAACGTGCGGGGACGTCGCGCCTTAGCAATCGCTAAACCAACTCCGAGAGGTTATTGACCACGCCGGAGCACGATCAACCTGACCACGAGGGTCTGTTTCCTGCGAGCAAACGAAGAACAAGCAAGAAACTGAGATTGCAATCTGGATATTGCGAATATAAGATGAAAGCTTTATTGATCAAGGTGGGGTTCTTTGACGCCTTTGTCTGGTCGTTGAACACAAACGAAGTACGCGAAGTTGCAGCTATGGCGAACTTTTAATCTAAACAAAACCCAAAGTCTAAACGATGCCCTAAGGGCTGTATATATGGAGGAAGAGGGGGGAATTTCGTGGCCCTTGGTGGAGGGGTCCGAAATCAACCCTATCTCTTGTTTCCCCACACATACGGACTCTAAAAATAGCCTATACTTATGTATTTCGAAATTACATGGGCCTGGCCCAATAATAAGGTGACGCAGCACCTAAAATAGCCTCGGGACGAAATTTAGGAAGTGGCATCTTGTATATTTCGTCCAAGGCTTCATGCACCCATTATGGTGGCTTCAAAGTCCTGAAATCATCACTTGTAACTCCGTTCTTGTTCCCCTTGCGCATGCCATCATCTCCATGCTTGTTCTTGCTCCAATGTTCATCCTTCTCCAAGCTAGGCCCTTCATTTGTAAGCAAAACAAATGTATCCAATTTAGGCAGCATCATATTCTCATGAACATTAGAATCATTACCAAGAAACGAAAGTACCTGGTAATTTAGTTGGCGTGCACGAGCTCTAGTAATTGGTCCAGTATGTATAGCAGCAGGGGCTGTGGGTGTAACAATTGTATTGATGTCCTCATCAGCCTTGTACGACCTAGATTTAGTTTTAGGCTGCCTTGGGACGTCCTCCCACCTCCTTGGCCGCCACCCCTTGCTCCTATATAAGTAGATCCATCTAGTAGCTTTTCCTTGGGATTTGTTTAGTTAAAAGTTAGCCATTGCAACTTCGTGTACTTCGTTTGTGTCCAACGACCAGACCAAGACCGCTTACGGATCCCCACCATTATCAATACCTCATATATACTTGCAATATTCAGATTGCTTTTATCATATTCTTGCTTGTTCTTCGATTGCTTGCAGGAATAGACCTTCGTGGTCAGGTTGATTGTGCTCCAGCGTGGTCAATAACCTCTCGGAATTGGTTTAGCGATTGCTAAGGCGCAACGTCGTGCACGTTTGTAGTCGGATCGTCAAAGTCATCTTCACCAAATCGATAGTTATCATCTCATCGAAAGATTGGGACACCCCCGCCTCTATCACATCCCCAAGGTTAGATGCTTGAGACTTCTTGGAATATTAGCTTCAGATGCCTTGGGCATCCCGGGCTTGAGATTTTGTGTCTCTTTAATTCCTCTTATTTCACGGTTTGCCTAAATCTTAAAAACTTCATCCACACAAAACTCTAAAAGAACTTGTGAGATAAGTTAGTATAAACCAATGCAAAAACCTTATCATTCTTTACTGTAGCAAATTACTAAAATTATTATTCAACATTGCATACTAAATGCCTCTGCATATTTAATAGTCCTATCCTCAAATAGATTCATTAAACAAGCAAAATATGCCAACAATGCAAACATAAAAACAATCTGTCTAAACAGAACAGTGTGTAAAGAGTGTAATAGGATCCATACTTATTCAACTTAAAAAATTCTGAAAATTTAACACACTATAGAAAATTTATCAGAGCTTCTTGTGCAAAAAGTTTCAACATTTTATCACATTCTGACTTTTCTCCAGAATTTTTGCAACAACGACAAACTTTCTATTTTGAAACAGCAACTCATATACTTGCAAAATAAGCATGGTAAAGGCTATCCTTGACATTTTTATTGAAAAGAAAGATGCAAAACATTATTATAAATAACAGCAAGCAAATCCTAACAAAATAAAAATGATTCTCCAAGCAAAACACGTATCATGTGGCGAATGAAAATATAGCTCCAAGTGAGATTACCGATAATGTTGGAGACGAAAGAGCGGATGCCTTCCAGGGCATCTCCAAGCTTAGTTGCTTGGATCTTCCTTGAATATTACCTTGCGATGCCTTGGGCATCCCCAAGCTTAGGGTCTTGTCACTCCTTATTCTCCTCATATCGACATCTCATCCAAAACTTGAAAACTTCAATCACACAAAACTTAACGGAACTTTGTGAGATAGGTTAGTATGATAAAGAGCAAACCATTTCACTTTGGTACTGTCAGAGACAAGATACATAACTGTTTCCACACAATGCCTACTGTAGAATATCATTTCCACAATTTATATTGAGAAATGTAAGGTATAGAAACTAGGAAACAAGGAAACTATGCATTGAAAACAGAATCTGTCAAAAACATAATAGCATGTAGTAATCTGTACTCGAACCATATTTCTGCTACTCAAAAAATTCTGAAACATTAGGACAATGTAGAGAATTTTTATATCTATCACCTGTAAAAATTTCAGATCAAAATCACGTTCCAGTGAATTTTCAAAATTCCTGGACTGAGCGCAAAAGTTTCTACTTTTGCACAGATTCAAGTCAACTATCATCCACACTATCCCAAAGGCTTTACTTGACATTTTATTGAAATAAAATCAATAAAACATGATTACTACAGTAGCATAATCATGTGAACACACAAAAACATTAGGGGTAAATGTTGGGTTGCCTCCCAACAAGCACTTTTCTTTAAAGCCTTTTTAGCTAGGCATGATAAGTCCGATGATGCTCGCATAGAAATAAGGATTGAAACATAACCAGAGCATCATGAATCATAAGTTCCTATCTCATAATAATTTTCAGTAGCATCATGTATAGATTCATCCATATAACCATCACATAAAGCATTCTTTTCATTATCCAAAAGCATAGAAATTTATTACTCTTTATGGCATACATGTCATCATAATAATCATCATAAGTAGCAACTTTGTTCTCATCATAGTCAATTGAATCTTCTTCCAAAATAGTGGATGTATCACTAAATAAAGTCATGACCTCTCAAAATCCACTTTCATCAAAATTGTAATAAGATTCAACAACCTCTAAAATAGTGGGATCACTACTACCTAGAGTTGACACTCTTCCAAGCCCACTTTCATCATTGTAATCATTATAAATAGGAGGCATGTTATCATCATAATAAATTTTCTTATCAAAAGTAGAAGAAATCAAAGAATCATATTCATCATGAAAATCATCCCCAAGCATAGGACAAGCATTATTTTCAGCAAATAAATCTTCAAACATTTCATACTCATCAAACATAGCATCCCCAAGCTTGTGGTTTTGCATATCATTGTAATCATTCTTATCAATAGCATGAATGGCAGCAATAGTATAGTAAACATTATTATCATATTCTTCCAAGCAAGTGCCAAAAAGATTTTCAAGATCATAAGAGACATCATTGTCTTCCCAAGCATAATCATTACAACAAGTATTAGGCATCACAAAATCATACTCTATATAATCATCCTCCATCAACATATTTGATTCACTTTCATGAGGCACAATGGTGATAGGAGCAATATTACTTGGGCGAGTTACCTTTTTACCTCTACATTTTCTTCTTTTTTTATTTCTTCTTCACCACCTCACGTCTGGGTTTAATCAATTTTTTCGAGCTTCTTGTTGAAGAGATTGATTGGATAGGAAGCTCCTCCTCGTTACCATTCATCATAAGAAACACTAGGAGGATATTGGGAAATCTTTTCCCTTTCATTAGTACTCTTTTCTTATTCTATTTGTTTTCTTGTCTTTAGATAGTTGGCAATATAAGGATTCCCAATGCAATTTATAGCACAATACATATAAATTTCCTCTAGATCATAATCAAGAAATCTCTTGAGATTAAATTTTGGGATACCCTTAGTTATACACTTCATTTATTCATACCCCAAAAGAAGACTAAGATCATTATGATGCTCAAGGGTAATCATATCACAACTTTTGGACACGATTTGATCATGAAACAAATAGCATTGGAGATTTAAATGACCATGTTCATTGCAAAGTTCACAAGAATGGCGAGAAAAATTAAATTTTTCAGCACATTCATCTAGCCTCTCTTGCAACTTTTTAGTTTCAAAATATTTATGCTTTTTACAAAATCTATCTTCCCTTTTTGGTGTGTGTCTGCACTCCCAATTCACCCCACAAAAATTGACATTCTTATAGGAGACATCATTATCATGACTAATGCAATCATCATTAACATCATGGATATTCAAAGAATTCGTACTAGCAATATTGCAATCATGCCCATCACCAAACGTTTTTATGCCATAAATTTTGTTGAATTCTTTTTCTAGCGATTGAGCACAATTACCAGAATCCTTATTCTCAAGAGAGACATTATAAAGATAAATAATAACCCGAGGTAACCCAATCTCCATTTTATTTTGTAATTTTCTTTTTATAAACCAAACTAGTGATAAAACAAGAAACTAAAAGATTCGATTGCAAGATCTAAAGATATACCTTCAAGCACTCACCTCCCCGGCAACGGCGCCAAAGAGCTTGATGTCTACTATGCAACTTTATTCTTGTAGACTCGTGTTGGGCCTCCAAGCGCAGCATTTTGTAGGACAGTAGCAATTTTCCCTCAAGTGGATGACCTAAGGTTTATCAATCCATGGGAGGCGTAGGATGAAGATAGTCTCTCTCAAACAACCCTGCAACCAAATACAAGAAATCTCTTGTGTCCCCAACACACCCAATACAATGGAAAATTGTATAGGTGCACTAGTTCAGCGAAGAGATGGTGATAAAAGTGTAATATGGATGGTAGAAATTTATTTTCTTAATCTGAATAAATAAAAATAGCAAGGTAGCAATTGATAAAACGGAGCACAAACGGTATTGCAATGCTTGAAACCAAGGCCTAGGGTCCGTACTTTCGCTAGTGCAATCTCTCAATAGTGCTAATATAATTGGATCATATAACCATCCCTCATGTGCGATGAAGAATTAGTCCAAAGTTCTTATCTAGCGGAGAACATAAGAAGAAATTGTTTATAGGGTACAAAACCACCTCAAAGATATTCTTTCCGATCGATCTATCCAAGAGTTTATACTAAAATAACACCAAACAAAATTCAGATTCATAATACTCAATCCAACACAAAGAACCTCAAGGAGTGCCCCAAGATTTCTACCGGAGAAACAAAGACAAGAACATGCATCAACCCCTATGAGTAGATTACCCCAATGTCACCTCGGGAAGCCGCGAGTTAAGTGCCAAAACATATATCAAGTGAATCAAAATAATACCCCATTGTCACCACGGGTATTCATATTCAAGACATATATCAAGTGTCCTCAAATCCATAAAAGTATTCAATCCGATAAAACAAAATCTCAAAGGGAAAACTCAATCCATCACAAGATAGAGAGGGGGCAAAACCATATGATCCTACTATATTAACAAAGCCCACGATACATCAAGATCGTGAAATCTCAAGAACATGAGACAAAGAGAGATTAAACATATACCTACTAGTACAAACCCTCAGCCCCGAGGGTGGACTACTCTGTCCTCATCATGGTGGCCGCCGGGATGATGAAGATAGACATCGGTGATGATTCCCCCCTCCAGCAGGGTGCCGAAACGGGGTCTAGATTGGTTTCTCGTGGCTACAGAGGCTTACAGCGGCGGGACTTCTGATCTAGGGTCTCCGCGAAGGTTTTTAGAATATTTTGCGATTTATAAGGCGAAGAGGGGGTGCGGGAGGCCACCGAGGTGGGCACAACCCACCGGGGTGTGCCTGGGGGCCCAACCGTGCCTTGGTGGGTTGTGCCCCCCTCGGGGCACCACAGGTGTTGCTCTAGCCCATTGGATGTCTTCTGGTCCATAAAAGATCCACAAAAAGTTTCACGGTGTTTGAACTCCATTTGATATGTATTTCCTACGATGTAAAAAACAAGCAAAAACAACAATTGGCACTGTGTTAATAGGTTAGTCCCAAAAAATGATATAAAGTTGCTACAAAATTATTGTAAAACACCCAAGAATGATAATATAATAGCATGAATACTTCATAAATTATTGATACGTTGGAGACGTATCAGTATGCTAGACCCCGTTCCGGCTAATCCGTCCAAGCCAGTTGGCTCCCGTTGAACACGACCCCTTCCGACCCGGTGGCTTCGCTCCCGATGAACAAGACGCATTCCAACCTAGTCACTTGGCTCCTAGTGAACACGACACAGTTTCCTCCATTCTGACGCTGCCGGTTAGCTACCGATGAACAGGACAACGTCATTGCCATCTGTTGCCGCCACGGTTCATCATTGCAGAGCGACCGATAGACCAGTATGTACGTACACATTCGTGACAAGACAGACAATGCTACGTACACTTCGACAGGGTGGTCCCAGCTGTCTGGGAGGTTAAGGATGCACTTCCTTGCGTGCGAAGATATAGCTGCCGGTTCCCCGCTGTCAGGGGAAGGAATCATTTTTTTGCCCATAATAAGAACGCACTTCCTTGCGTGCGAAGATGTAGCTGGTGGGTCCCAAATGTCAGGGGGAGAAAACATTATCTTTTAGGGTAAAAAGGATCCAGTTGCATGTATGCGTCCATGGGCGTGGTGCATCCCCACTGTCAGCCTCTCACGTACAGTCATCTTCCGATTATCCTCGTATGTTGACCACGTTCACCACACCGTGCCGAGCACACCACGGCCGATGGACGGCCGCGAGGCCCCAGACTGGAATGACCCGGAGATGGGGAAGACGTGGCTGTGGAGTCGTAGATGGAGAGGAGTGGGAAATTGATTGGTTCGGGTGCGCGGTAGCACTGCCGCCCATGGGAGATAGGAGCAAGAACAAAGGTTGAAGAAGCAACACGGCTATTGGATTAACATCCAACGGTCAAGCTGCTAGAATCATTTGTTGATTAAGTTGACAAAGCCCTGCGCACTTGTCAGCTTAGTAGGCCCACAAGTCAGCCACCAAATCTGTCGGGTCCCAGCTGCCATCGGGAGGAATAGTTTTTTCGCATAACAAGGAGGCACTTCCTTCCGTGCGAAGATACAACAGATGGGTCCCAGCTGTCAGGCGGAGGAAACATTTTTTAGCTTAATAAGGAGGAACTTTCCTTGCATGCGACCATGGACCTCATGGATCCCAGCTGTCAGGCTGTCCACATACAGTCCTCTTCCGATGACTCTCATTTGTTGACCACGCCGTGCCGAGTGCAGCAAGGCGGTGGACGACAGCAAGGCCCCGGGCGGGAACGACCTGGAGATGGGAAGACGCGGCAGTGGAGTCGCAGATTGAGAGGAGTACAAGGGTTAACTGGTTTTGGTGCGGCATGGGGATGCAGATGGTGGAGAATAATAGGAGGTGTGGAGGGGCGGAGGGATAGCCTGGCCGGTGGCGGGGTAGCGCTTCACAGTGATGCGTGCTAAGCAGAGCCGCTAGCCGCCGAAGGCCGGAGCAGGCGGTCCCGACGATGCTAGAGGAAGAAGACGAGAGATTGAAGGTGCATGCCGGCCGTTGGATATAAATCCAATGCCTGTGGATGTTAGAATCATTTGTTGACTAAGTTGACAAAGCCTTGCGTAGGCTTCGACCTATTGGCCCACATGTCAGCCTACAAAATTGTGCCATATATTTAACCCATGTTTTCTGGAATTTACAGTCCATTTGCTAGGCTGGGTGAACAAATAATTTCACGCCAATGCGGCCCATTTAATATTTTGTAAGAAATCCCAGCCCATTTGCACTTTCTTGAAATACACGAATAAGCTGGACTTGTTCTATATTTAATGTTAGGTTAGAAGGAGCAATTAATATCAAAAAATAAACCAGAGCTACACATTTTATTATATATAAAATTAACAAATTAGCGAGTTATTGCTCAAAAGAAAAATGAGTGCGTTATTATTACATTGGTCCTTCGAAATCTTCGCAAACTTTTGTATGCAATCACGAGGATTTTCCTTGCCTGTGAGTCAAAAACAACCAGGATTTTCCTTGCCTACTTCTGTTAAACATTTACTTTTATAAGTTAATAAGACGTGGGATGTTTTTATAATGTATATATAAGTCTCTATTAAATATACGATAATAGCAATAATATAAATATATAGTGTGGTTCGAAGGGAAAGCATAAATTCGACACTTCATTATTATTCGTATATATAGATAAGTAGAACAGAGATCTGCGTTTTATTAAAAAAATACATTGGGTTGCCGATGTTTAAGAAAAAGTAAAACCTACGCTGGGAGGCCCATAGGCCGGTACATACGTGATCGACCTCAAAAAATAAGTTGAAACCATTGTCTCAGTATGTCATGGGCTATGCATGTTAAAAAACAAAACCTAGGCCTAGCTGATACTTGTTCGCCCTCTGGAAAAAATGATACCAACTAGATCCCTGATACCCCTTTCCCGCAACCAAAAAAAAAGATCCCTGATACCCCAGAAAAAAGCTCCCCGATGACAGTCATCGTTCGAAATTTATTTCGTTTATTGACTAGGTTGACAAACTCGTGGGTCCCAACGTCAGTATACAATTAGGAGGAAGATTTTTTTTTCCAATGAGGCACTTGCTTGTGTACAGCTTGGACCTGGTGGGTCCCCACTGTCAGCCTCTCGGCATATAGTCATCTCCGGATTCCTCTCATTTGTTGAGCATGTTGACAACGACATACGGCGGCTCCATGGCGAACGCACACGGATGGGAAAGAACCAGAGTCGAGGAAGACGCCTTCATTCTTTCGAACATAGCGCACTAGCCCGATGGCTGCAGGTCTCTCACCCAAAAGTTGTACTGCCCGGTTTTGATTCCGACTGGTGTAGTTGAAAATATCTAACACTTGACATAATTTCGTCTGTAGTTTACCCAGTTTTTTGCACACTCAACATTGTCTTACCATTTTGAAAATAGCATATCTTGTTGACTTTGCATCATATGAAGATGTGCTATACATGAATGTTGGTCAGCATGATGTTAACTTGTTGTTAGTTCCATTTTTACCATGAATAAAATTTCCAACATTCTGTTATCCATATTTGAAAAGTGCGTGTTGATTTAAATGCTCTGCCTATGAAACGTGCAGTTTCTTATCTGAAAATCACTTGGACAAGCAGCCATCGCCGTTGTTGGATTTGATGTGGTGCTTCTTCAATCCCCCGGCAGTGCGAGTGGGAAATAAGCTTCCGTCTAGTGCTGCCGGTTGAGGAATGGAGCGAACTGGATTAAAGAGGGGGCCGATAGCGCGACTGAAGAAGCACATCAGATGTGTTTTTTTCTTCAGTGGATTGCTCTCGATGGAATTTTTTACTTGCCTCTGCACCATACAACTTGTATTTTTCGCCTCCCGGTCCGTGGTGGACCAACAACCCATTTGTTGGGCAAGCCAACCTACAGAAAGCAGCACTTGATTTTTCATCAAGGCCCAAAAACAACGCAGTACTATGTTTGTTTTGAGGCCGAAAACATTATGGCAGGGGTTGAGCGGGGGAGGGGGAAAGACATAGCAAAAATATAAAAAAGAGCTGGTGCACTATTGCTAACCTAACAAGCAGGTGCAATTCTTCTCTGGAAGAAGGTGTGCCATTGACACTCACACATCACAATCCCATAGTAGACATTCTAACAAGTTCACACACAAGTACAACATAAAAGGTAAACATTCGTATAATACTCAGGTTCACAGGACAAGTTCATATTCATGGCCAACATTCACAATCAACAACTCAAAAGATTCATATATACACAAGTTTAGCATGTCTGTGCATCCAAATGATTGATAGATCAGAACATAATATTCATAGATAATTCATAAAAAGATTCAGATATACACATGTCCAGCATGTTTATGCATCCAAATGATTGAGATCACATCCAATATCATCAATGCACAAAATTTAATTACCTAGGGTACATAATGGTAAATGGTGTTCACTCGTTGGTGTACTTCTTGCTAAAATTAATGTTGTACGAGTAAACTTTTGAGTACATAAGAGGAAACACAGACAACCTGAACTTTGCTTGTAGGTTTATCCTCGAGATAGTGGCCTCGTTGTCGAGGGAGGTTGAGCAACTTGGCCACTACTTTCATCCAACTAGTTTACTTGCTCATCTTAATCCTGTAGCTCGCCAAAAATCTACATTGCAGACAAGAAAGGAGGCGGTCGATAAAATGAACCACCCCAAGTTTTTGTGCAATTCAACTGAAATGGAGCATCCCAGGTGAGGGAGTCCTGGATTAAGGGGTCCTCGGACAGCCGCACTATATGCATATGCCGGACTGTTGGACTATGAAGATACAAGATAGAAGAGTTCGTCCCGTGTCCGGATGGGACTCTCCTTTGCATGGAAGGCAAGCTTGACGATTCGAATATGAAGATTCCTTTGTCTGTAACCGACTCTGTGTAACCCTAGCTCCCTCCGGTGTCTATATAAACCGGAGGGTTTAGTTCATAGGACAAGAACAATCATAATGACAGGCTAGCTTCTAGGGTTTAGCCTCTACGATCTCGTGGTAGATCAACTCTTGTAATACTCATATCATCAAGATCAATCAAGTAGGAAGTAGGGTATTACCTCCATCAAGAGGGCCCGAACCCGGGTAAACATTGTGTCCCCGACCTCCTGTTACCATTAGCCTTAGACGCAAAGTTCGGGACCCCCTACCCGAGATCCGTCGGTTTTGTCACGACATTGGTGCTTTTATTGAGAGTTCCACTGTGACGTCGAATATAGGGTTTATGGCTCGCCTTTTTATCAAGGACAACATCACCTCCGGGGGAGCTCTCGCCTCAGGCCAAACCCTCTGGCTGTGTGCGATGAGGACATGACTACCTTGGATAAGACCAAAAATAATGCATACATGCATATTTGTCAGGTGATTTCTAGTACAAACTATTCAATAATCTATTTATGTTATCCAGAACAAAAATACTTCACACACTTTTGTGTTTTCTCTAATTGCAAGTGTATGAGACATTTCTACAATCCACATATGAAGATAAGGCAAAAGGAGAAGTTTGGGTTCTGTTCAAAAAGTCCTCTCACGTCACTTTTGGGCCAAGGAAAAATAGAGTCCAAGTCTCTCACGTTCTGGATTCAGATTCGGACTCCACAGACATACCTGACTCAAAACACAAACAACTTTTTCATACAGACTCCGAATTGGGTAATTCTTTTTTGGTTGGAAACTAGATTGCGTGCTCTTTCCAACCCATTTGGAATCACCGTCAAATTCGTCCGGAGCATTGAGTTATCGACGAAACAATCTGACGCTGCAGTAGAATCCGAGTGAAACAACAAGTCCAAAGATGTTGCATCACATCCACTTGGGCCCATGAGCCTTGTACGACCTAGGGTTGGTTTTAGGCTGCCTTCGGACGTTCTCCCACCTCCTTGGCCGCCACCCCATGCTCCTATATAAGTAGATCCATCTAGTAGCTTTTTCTTTGGGTTTTGTTTAGATTAAAGTTCGCCATAGCTGCAACTTCGCGTACTTCGTTTGTGTTCAACGACCAGACAAAGGCGTCATAGAACCCCACCTTGATCAATAAAGCTTTCATCTTATATTCGCAATATCCAGATTGCAATCTCAGTTTCATGCTTGTTCTTCGTTTGCTCGCAGGAAACAGACCCTCGTGGTCAGGTTGATCATGCTCCGGCATGGTCAATAACCTCTCGGAGTTGGTTTAGCGATTGCTAAGGCGCGACGTCCTCGCACGTTCGTAGTCGGATCGTCAAAGTCGACTTTCACCAAAGCGATATCCATCATCTCATCGAAAGACGGGACACCTTAGCCTCTATCAAATGGTATCAGTTTTCAGGTTGCTCGGTGATAATTTCCAGTTTTCCTTAGATTATATTTATTTTCTTACCTATTGTCCAAGAAAAAACCACAAAAAAAGTTAGATCTATTCATCCTTTGTCCAAGCCAGTTCGAGCCTATGCAATTTTCTTTTCATTGTTTGCATTATTGAATTATCAGTTGCATCGTCGTGTCAAGTTGCTGGTCTTAGTGTCTAGTTCGTTTAGAGTTTCAAGTTCTGTTCACATTAGTCACGCCGCCGCTGCATCGTTATCCCTTCCACTGTCCACCACTCATCCATCAAATTCCACCATGTGCTACCCACCGTTCATTGTCATAATCATAGTTGAGATCGTTCACATCTTCGCTTGATCCAATCTGCATCTTATCTAGTTTGTTTTGGAAAGAGAGAGAGACAAAAAGTGTGAGAAAAAAAGAGAGAAGAGAAAAAAAAACAAAATTCGGATCTATCTAGACTCAGTCTCATAGTTGAATTCGGACTGGAATCTGTTTTGTGCACTGTTCAGTAAAAAAGGCATAACTTCCTCATACGAACTCCGTTTTGGCTCCACAAGTACTCAAATTAAAGCTAGCGACTAGACGCATCTGAAGAGTTGCAAAAGCTAGTTCAATATTTGGCGTCTCAAAATCAGCTTCTAAATAGGTCTTTTTGCCCTCCGAAGTTCGCGCATACAATTTGTTCCAGTTTTTTAGGTCAGTTTTAGAATTCTTTGACTCCTCATATCAATTAGGAATTGAGTGATTCTTTTTGCATTGGAAAGCTTGAGTTAGTAGCAAACTTTTCAAGAGGAAACTTGGAGAGAGAGTTGTTATATATCCTGCTTGCTAGTTGTTATTCATCATTATCTTTACTGCCGTTGTGATCTTCACTTATATCTTGCTGTCCAGAGCTACTTATCCTTCATTGATGCTAGTTGTGCTATGCCGTGACCTCATTAGTGTTCTAGGCTTGTGTCTCTAGTCCGGTCTAGCCTAGGACCAGCACAATACCGTCGTTTAGCGTTTATTCAACATTGCATCTTTGAATTGATTATTGCTAGTCTTTTGCTATCATATATAGCCAACCCAGCTCCACATATTTCTACACCGTGTATATGTACGTTCCCCTAGCAATCCATTTACACAATCTTCGGAGTTATTTGACACCGCTGGTTGCCTGTCACCACCTGTCGCATGATAAGAACTGTAAGATATTGATATTTGCTTTACTGTGAGCACGTTACAACCACATCCTAGTAGTTCATAGGAACATTATTCTCGAATTTTGTTTCTTGTTTCTACTAATCATGACAGGTTCTGGAGAAAGAAGTTCTTGGACGACGAACACATCTTCACCATCACAAGAGTTTGGACAACACACACAAGTACATGGTCAGGTTATCTCTTTACCATCATTTGAGAGTAGATTTAATCCTGCTATTTATCTAGCTTGGGAGCTTGAAGTAGAACAAGTTTTTAGTTACCCTGACTTTTCTGAAATTGAGCGAGTATGAGCTGCCACTAGAACATTTACTGGTTTTGCTTCTGTTTGGTGGAGTGTGCATTGTAAGAAAAACATTGATAACCAACCCACAACTTGGAAAGTTTTGAAACATGTAATGAGACAACAATGTTTCCCTCGTTACTATCATCGTGAATTGCTTCGCAAATTTGAACAATTTAAACAAGGCAATAACACTGTTCATGCTTACTACCAAGAGTACAAATCTTATATGCATCATTGTGACATAGAAGAATCTAAGGATGATACAATGAATAGATTTTTTGGTGGTTTGAACCATGATATTCAGGCAAGATTTAGGTATCTTCCTCGTTGCATTACTGGTATGTATGTTCGTGCTTGTACCTTTGAGAGACAGTTACAGGAGGATGCATTGGGTGACTATAACAACTACTATTCCAATTCATGCTCACTACCATCTGTTGATTCCTCCACCATTGCACCTACTAGACCAGCCACACCTCAGATTGTGAGTGCGACATCATCTCAAGTGTATGGTACATTGTCATTGTCCATACCGACATCAGCTACGTCTTTGCGACAAGGTAATAGTAAAGGTATTGATGATATAACTTCACATGAGAATGATGCATCCCTAATTAACTTAAATACATCATGTGTTGAGTTACCTGTTGATTTGAGCACGCCACCTATTTTAGAGAATCATGTTACTATCACGAATGCATTATGTGATCAAACAACTGAAATACCAACAATTTTGAGTGCGCCCATTGAATTAACTGTTGATGTCAAAGAACCATGTGAATCAGGAAATATATTAGATTTGGATCAAATACATTTTAAAATAATTGTGCCAATGTTTAATCATTTTGATATGACCTCTAATCTTGGTGATCATTCTTTGTCAAATGACTTATTGCATGTTTTATTATTTAAGCATGTTGTAGCATGTAAATTTGATGCACGTAAGGTTTATTCACCAATGTTGGGATGGTTTAATGATGAATATTGTCAATCTTTTGATATGAATAAGAGCTTCACTTATATCTACAAACTGAGTTGCAATATTTTCATGCCTTCTACTTATGATAATATTTTGGCTTTATATTTTATAATCTATGAAGGTTCCTCCTGTATACATGTGTCATATGTGCAAAAATCAAGGGAAGTAAAAATGGATGACATATACATATACAACATGTACACCTTGTCTCTTTTCTTAGCCACATTTCAGATTAAGCAACGCCGAGGACGGCTTTGTTTTTGATAGAGGCGAGGGTCCCGATCTTTCGATGAGATGATAACAATCGATTTGGTGGAGACGACTTTGACGATCCGACTACGAACGTGCACGACGTTGCGCCTTAGCAATCGCTAAACCAATCTCCTGAGGTTACTGACGATGCTGGAAGCACGGTCAGCCTGACCACAAAGGTCTATTCCTGCAAGCAATCGAAGAACGAGCAAGAATATGATAAAGCAATCTGAATATTGCAAATATATACGTAGTATTGATAATGGTGGGGATCCGGAAGCGGTCTTGGTCTGGTCGTTGGACACAAACGAAGTACACGAAGTTGCAATGGCTAACTTTTAACTAAACAAATCCCAAGCAAAAAGCTACTAGATGGATCTACTTATATAGGAGCAAGGGGTGGCGGCCAAGGAGGTGGGAGGACGTCCCAAGGCAGACTAAAACTAACCCTAGGTCGTACAAGGCTCATGGGCCCAAGTGGAGATGATGCAACACCTTTGGGCTTGTAGTTTGACTCAAATTCTGCTGCAACGTCAGATTGTTTCGTCCGTAACTCAACGCTCCGGACGTATTTGAAGGTGAATCCAATTGGGATGGAAAGAGCACGAAATCTAGTTTCGAACAAAAAAAGAATCACCCAATTCGGAGTCCGTATGAAAAAGTTGTTGGCGTTTTGAGTCAGGTATGTCTGTGCAGTCCGAATCTGAATCCAGAACGTGAGAGACTTGGACTCTATCTTCTCTTGGCCCAAAAGTGACGTGAGAAGACTTTTTGAACACAACCTAAACATATCCTTTTCCCTTATCTTCATATGTGGATTGTACAAATGTCCCATACACCTGCAATTAGACAAAACACAAAAGTGTGTGAAATATTTTTGTTCTGGATAACATAAATAGACTATTGAATAGTTTGCATTAGAAATCACCTGACAAATATGCATGTATGCAATTTTTTTCGTCATATCCAAGGTAGTCATGTCCTCATCATCCTGCCCTTTTTGAAAACAAAGCCGTCCTCAGCATTGCTTAATCTGAAATGTGGCTAACAAAAGAGACAAGGTGTACATGTTGTATATGTATATGTCATCCATTTTAACTTCCCTTGATTTTTGCACATATGTCACATGTATACATGAGTAACTTTCATTGTTCATAAAATCTAAAGCCAAAAAATTATCACAAGAAGTAGAAGGCATGAAAATATTGCAACTCAGTTTGCACATATAAGTGAAGTTCTTATTCACTTCAAAAGATTGGCAATGTTCATCATTAAACCATCCTAACTTCGATGAATAAACCATACTTGCATCAAATTTACATGCTACAACATGCTTAAATAAGCAAACATGCAATAAGTCATTGGACACAGAATCATCATCAAGATTAGAGGTCATATCAAAATGATTAAACATTGGTTCTTTTGCATCAACAGTTAATTCAATGGGTGCACTCAAAATTGTTGATATTTCAGTTGTTTGATCACATGACGCATTCATGACAGTAACAAGAGTCTCTAAAATAGGTGGTGTGCTCAAATCAACAGGTAACTCAACACATAATGCATTCAAGTTAACTAGGCATGCTTCATTCTCATGTGAAGTTATATCATCAAGACCTTTACTGTTACCTCGCAGAGATGTAGCTGATGTAGGTACGGACGTTGACAATGTACCATACTCTTGAGATGATATTGCGCTCACAATCCAAGGTGGGGCTGCTCTAGTAGGTGCAATAGTGGAGTAACCAACCGGCGGTGGTGAGCATGAACTGGAATAGTAGTTGTTGTAGTCACCCAATGCATCCTCCTGTATTTGTCTCTCAAAGGTACAAGCACGGACATACATACCAGTAATGCAACGAGGAATATACTGAAATCTTGCCTGAACATCATGGTTCAAACCACCAAAAAATCTATTCATTGTATCATCCTCGGATTCTTCTATGTCACAATGATGCATATAAGATTTGAACTCTTGGTAGTAAGCATGAACAGTGTTATTGCCTTGTTTTAATTGCTCCAATTTGCGACGCAATTCACGACGATAGTAAGGAGGAAAAAATTGTTGTCTCATTACAGCTTTCAAAACTTTCCAAGTTGTGGGTTGGTTATCAATGTTTTTCTTACAATGTACACTCCACCAAACAGAAGCAAAACCAGTAAATGCTCTAATGGTAGCTCGTACTCTCTCAAGTTCAGAAAAATCATGGTGACTAAAAACTTGTTCTACTTCAAGCTCCCAAGCTAGATAAATAGCAGGATTAAATCTACCCTCAAATGATGGTAAAGAGATAACCTGACCATATGCTTGTGTGTGTTGTCCCAACTCTCGTGATGGTGAAGATGTGTCCGTCATCCAAGAACTTCTATCTCTGGAACCTGTCATGATTAGTAGAAACAAGAACCAAAATTCGAGAATAATGTTCCTATGAACTACTAGGATGTGGTTGTAAAGTGCTCACAGTAAAGCAAATATCAATATCTTACAAGTTCTTACCATGCGGCAGGTGGTGACAGGCAACCAGCGGTGTCAAATAACTCCGAAGATTGTGTAAAACGATTGCCAGGGGAACGTACGTATACACGATGTAGAAATATGTGGAGCTGGGTTGGCTATATATGGTAGCAAAAGATTAGCAATAATCAATTCAGAGATGCAATGTTGAATAAACGCTCAACGACGGTACTGTGTTGGTCCTAGGCTAGACCACTAGAGACGCGAGCCTAGAACACTAATGAGGTCATGTCATAGCACAACTAGCATCAATAAAGGATATGAAGTAGCTCTGGACAGCAAGATATAAGTGAAGATCACAATAGCAGTAGACCTATTTAGAAGCTGATGTTGAGGTGCCAAATACTGAACTAGCTTCTGCAACTATTTAGATGCGGCTCGTCGCTAGCTTTCATTTGAGTACTCGCGGAGCCAAAATAGACTTCATATGAGGAAGTTATGTCTGTTTTACTGAACAGTGCACAAAACAGATTCCAATCCGAATTCAACTACGAGATTGAGTCTAGATAGATCCGAATTTTGTTTTTTTTTCTCCTCTCTTTTTTTTCTCACACTTTTTTTTCTTTTCCTTTCTTTTTTTTCTCTGACTTTTTTTTTACTTTTTTTTCTCTCGTTTTTTTCTCTATCTTTTTCTTTTCAAAACAAACTAGATAAGATGTAGATTGGATCAAGTGAAGATGGGAACGATCTCAACTATGATTATGACAATGAACGGTGGGTAGCACGTGGAGGAAATTGATGGATGGGTGGTGGACAGCGGAAGGGATAACGATGCAGCGGCGATGTGACTAATGTGAACAGAACTCGAAACTCTAAACGACCTAGACACTAAGACTAGCAGCTCGACACGACGATGCAACCGATAATTCAACTATGCAAGCAATGAAAAGAAAATTGCAAAGGCTCAGACTGGCTTGGACAAAGGATGAATAGATCTAACTCTTTTTTTGTGGATTTTTCTTGGACAATAGGTAAGAAAATAAATCTAATCTAGGAAAACTGGAAATTCTCACCAAGCAACCTGAAAACTGATACCACTTGATAGAGGCGAGGGTCCCGATCTTTCGATGAGATGATAACAATCGATTTGGTGGAGACGACTTTGACGATCCGACTACGAACGTGCACGACGTTGCGCCTTAGCAATCGCTAAACCAATCTCCTGAGGTTACTGACGATGCTGGAAGCACGGTCAGCCTGACCACAAAGGTCTATTCCTGCAAGCAATCGAAGAACGAGCAAGAATATGATAAAGCAATCTGAATATTGCAAATATATACGAAGTATTGATAATGGTGGGGATCCGGAAGCGGTCTTGGTCTGGTCGTTGGACACAAACGAAGTACATGAAGTTGCAATGGCTAACTTTTAACTAAACAAATCCCAAGCAAAAAGCTACTAGATGGATCTACTTATATAGGAGCAAGGGGTGGCGGCCAAGGAGGTGGGAGGACGTCCCAAGGCAGCCTAAAACTAACCCTAGGTCGTACAAGGCTCATGGGCCCAAGTGGAGATGATGCAACACCTTTGGGCTTGTAGTTTGACTCAAATTCTGCTGCAACGTCAGATTGTTTCGTCCGTAACTCAACGCTCCGGACGAATTTGAAGGTGAATCCAATTGGGATGGAAAAACCACGAAATCTAGTTTCGAACAAAAAAAGAATCACCCAATTCGGAGTCCGTATGAAAAAGTTGTTGGCGTTTTGAGTCAGGTATGTCTGTGCAGTCCGAATCTGAATCCAGAACGTGAGAGACTTGGACTCTATCTTCTCTTGGCCCAAAAGTGACGTGAGAGGACTTTTTGAACACAACCTAAACATCTCCTTTTCCCTTATCTTCATATGTGATTTGTACAAATGTCCCATACACCTGCAATTAGACAAAACACAAAAGTGTGTGAAGTATTTTTGTTCTGGATAACATAAATAGACTATTGAATAGTTTGCATTAGAAATCACCTGACAAATATGCATGTATGCAATTTTTTTGGTCGTATCCAAGGTAGTCATGTCCTCATCAGTTTTCAAGAAGAGGAGGATGATGAGGACATGACATGATGAGGACATGACTACCTTGGATAAGACCAAAAATAATGCATACATGCATATTTGTTAGGTGATTTCTAGTACAAACTATTCAATAATCTATTTATGTTATCCAGAACAAAAATACTTCACACACTTTTGTGTTCTGTCTAATTACAGGTGTATGAGACATTTCTACAATCCACATATGAAGATAAGGCAAAACGAGAAGTTTGGGTTTTGTTCAAAAGGTCCTCTCATGTCACTTTTGGGCCAAGAAAAAATAGAGTCCAAGTCTCTCACGTTCTGGATTCAGATTCGGACTCCACAGACATACCTGACTCAAAACACCAACAACTTTTTCATACGGACTCCGAATTGGGTGATTCTTTTTTTGTTGGACACTAGATTTCATGCTATTTCTAACCCATTTGGAATCACCTTCAAATTCGTCCGGAGCATTGAGATATCGACGAAACAATCTGACGCTATAGTAGAATCCGAGTCAAACAACAAGTCCAAAGATGTTGCATCACCTCCACTTGGGCCCATGAGCCTTGTACGACCTAGGGTTGGTTTTAGGCTGCCTTCGGACGTTCTCCCACCTCCTTGGCCGCCACCCCTTGCTCCTATATAAGTATATCCATCTAGTAGCTTTTTCCTTGGGTTTTGTTTAGATTAAAGTTTGCCATAGCTGCAACTTCGCGTAATTCGTTTGTGTTCAACGACCAGACAAAGGCGTCACAGAACCCCACCTTGATCAATAAAGCTTTCATCTTATATTCGCAATATCTAGATTGCAATCTCAGTTTCTTGCTTGTTCTTCGTTTGCTCGCAGGAAACAGACCCTCGTGGTCAGGTTGATCGTGCTTCGGCGTGGTCAATAACCTCTCGGAGTTGGTTTAGCGATTGCTAAGGCGCGACGTCCTCGCACGTTCGTAGTCGGATCGTCAAAGTCGACTTCCACCAAAGCGATATCCATCATCTCATCGAAAGACGGGACACCTTGGCCTCTATCAGGGCGGCTTCGTCTTGATCGCCCATTCGGCCATCGAGCCGATGATGACTTCTCGGGTCATCGAAAATCATCTCCACATCAACTCGGAATACGCCGAGCAGATGGACCAACAAAGTTATCGTCTCTAAAAGGGCTCCTAGATCGCATCGCCGCTTTGGGAGTCGCTTCGGACTATGATCCGATTGGGCTTTAACCCGATCAGAGAAAGATTGAATCTCCACCGATCACCCATCAGATAGCGGTGGTGGAGGAGTAATGCAACAACTCTTCCCCTATATTGGGGATGAAATATATTCGAATTTTCGAGCTCACCGAGCCAGATACCTGACCGCGGGAAGATGTGCCCCGAACTCCGAACTTAGAATCAGACTGTGGGCCAGAAAAATTGGTTGACATCCTGGAACCCAAACTATTAAGCTCGGAAACTCCTCAAGCTCTGGGTCACAGATCAGATCAGGGTTCGGACTTAAATCCACCCACCCACCCAGACTCAAGCGATCTTTCCCGCATCAGACAACAGTCCCAAGAGACGGTACATCACTTTTGGGCCAGATTCCTCCTTGTCGAGGACAAGGTCAAAGACTATTGCGATGAAGACGCAATCTCACTATTCTGCAAAAATTGCACGGACAAGGGACTCCTTAATGCCATAAATCGCTATCACGTATCACGCTTCGATGACTTGGCAATTATAGTATAGAAGTACTGCACGACGGAAAGTGCGTGGAAAACTCAGGCAGCCTTTTGGGATCCACCGGCTCTCGCTAAACCCCTCGTCCGAACAAAAAGGGTGTACCCTCGTAGGTCGCCCGATCCAATCACGAAGAAATCGAAGCCCACTACAGGGCGTGCAACTATTTTGGAGGGGTGTCTCGATAGGCCATGGAAAATACACACCACACCGGATACCATACCAACACACGACCTTAGAGCATGTTGGATACTTCGGCAGGTGGCCAAGGGCGGCGAGGATCTCCTCATAAATAAGACCGCAGAGCAACATCCCCCAGAACACAACACTACAGTATTGATAGTCTTCGAGACTTTCTCCTCAGGTAACAGGCGCAAAAGAGCACTTCACGGCCTTGCCGAAGTCTGCCAAGCTGCAGCAATAAGCCCCTGGAACGACACGGCCAAAACTTTCAATGCCAGTGACGAACCGCAATTCAAAATAGTCCAGGCACTAGCCGCTTTGGTCCTCAGTCCAATCGTGGACGGCTTTCGGCTTACCAAAGTGCTCATGGAAGGTGGTAGCGGACTAAACCTCATTTATGAGGAAACTCTCAACAAAATGGAAATAGACAGGAGCCACATTGAGCAAAGCAGCACAACCTTCCGAGGAATTATTCCCAGCCGGGAGGCACGATGTGTGGGAAAAATCACACTCGATGTGGTATTCGGCACGCTGTAGAATTATCGGTCCAAAGAGATAACCTTTCAGGTGGCCCCTTTCACTAGGGGATATCACGCCTTGTTAGGGCGGGATACATTTGCAAGCTTTCAAGCTATACCCCATTACGGGTACATCAAGCTCAAGATGCCCGGGCCCAATGGAATTATCACTCTTGCCAGTGATTCGGACATAGCACTCCGCGCCGAAAATAAAACAGCAGCCTTGGCCCTCGAAGCATTGTCCGAAGCTCTCGCGGCCGAAGAATTAACTGCATTATGTTCCATAGTGCATAAGGACGACGTGATACTCGATAAGCGATCCAAGTCCACCTCCTTTAAACAAGCGAACGAAATAGTCAAATTCCAAGTCCAACCAACGGACTCCACAAAGACAGCATCCATCGGGGCACTGCTGGACCCCACAATCGACGCCGCATTGCGAGCGTTCCTACGCGAGAACTGGGATATATTCACCTGGCACCCTTCTGATATGCCAGGGATCCCACGCAGGCTAGCCGAACACATCCTCAACATACTGAAGGGATATAAGCCATTCAAGCAAACACTACGGCGCTTTTCAGAACCCACACGACAAGCTATGGGAGAGGAACTAGCCAAATTACTTGAAGTCGAATTCATCAAATAAATAAAACACCCAGATTGGCTAGCAAACCTCATGATGATACCAAAGAAGGATAAATCCTGGCGCCTATGTCTCAATTTCAAAGACCTCAACAAGGCTTGCCCTAAGGATCCCTTCCCTCTCCCGCGCATCGATTAGATTATCGATGCTACCGCGGGACACGACTCATTGTGTTTCCTCGATGCATATTCCGGATACCGTTAAATCAAGATGACAGAGTCCGATCAAGCCGCAACGGCATTTATCACCCCATACGGGCCTTTCTGCTTCAACACTATGCCTTTCGGGCTCAAGAACGCCGGTTCCACCTACCAACGCATGATTCAAACATGCCTAGAGAAACAAATCGATAAAACAGTTGAAGCATATGTCGACGACGTAGTCATCAAGACCAGACATGCTGAATCTTTAATAGACGATCTAAGGCTCACGTTCGATAACCTTCGAACATATGACATCAAGCTCAATCCGAAAAAATGTGTTTTCGGCGTTCCCGCTGGAAAGTTGCTGGGCTTCATCGTTTCCAATAGAGGAACTGAAGCAAACCCAGCTCAAATCCGAGCTTTGTCACAGTTGGCTACCCCAACAGATCTCAAACAAATCCAGAAACTAACTGGATGGGTGGCAGCTTTAAACCGCTTTATCTCCAGATTGGGAGAAAAGGCATTGCCACTTTATCGCCTTCTTCGACAAACCGAACACTTCGAGTGGACGGACGCGGCGACGGTTGCACTGGAGGAATTAAAGGCTCTTTTAGCAAGCAACCCAATCTTGGCCGCGCCAAACGTTGACGAACCCATGTTGTTATACATAGTCGCAACACACCAAGTTGTGAGTGCGGGGCTCGTCGTCGAACGGGAGGAGGACGGACACAAATTTCTGATTCAGAAGCTGGTATACTACGTATCTACTGTCCTCACACCATGCAAATCCCGGTACCCATATTATCAAAAAATAGCATACGCGGTCTTCATGGCATCCCGGAAACTACGGCACTACTTTCAAGAGTGTTCAATCACGGTGGCCTCTGAAGTACCACTTAATGACATAATAAACAATCGCGATGCCATGGGCCAGATTGCCAAGTGGGCCATCGAGCTCCTCCCATTCGACATCACATATAAACCACGGCAAGCCATTAAATCCCAAGTACTGGCGGACTTCGTCGCCGAATGGACAGAGGCCGAACTCCCTAAAGAGTACGACACATACTCCAACCGGATCATGCACTTCGACGGCTCTAAAATGCTGACAGGTCTGGGAGCAGGTGTTGTCCTCACATCCCCCACTGGAGATACTGTCCAATACATACTCCAAATATTATACACGGACTCCAACAATGCAGCAGAATACGAGGCTCTATTGCATGGTCTTCGGATAAATTCACCAAATGGGTAGAAGCCAAATACTTGTTCATGGTGGATAAATTCACCAAATGGATAGAAGCCAAACCAGTTAAAATGGCCGAATCTGTACCCGTGATAGACTTCATATTGGGTGTTGTGCACCGTTATGGTGTCCCCCACAGCATCATCACTGATAACGGCTCCAATTTCATAGCCGATGAGGTGAAAACTTGGTGCGACAACATGGGCATTAAGCTCGATTACCCCTCTATCTATCACCCTCAAACAAACAGTCAAGTCGAACGAGCCAATGATCTTATTATGAGAGGCATCAAACCTAGACTACTGTGATCCTTAAAAGAATCAAAAACACACTGGGTCGAGGAGCTTGACTCCGTACTCTGGGGGCTGCGAACCACGCCAAATCACACTACCGGGTACACACCCTTCTTCATGGTGTACGGCGCAGAGGCTGTGCTGCCCTGCGATATTATTCATTACTCACCTCGAGTGCACATGCACGAAGAGAGAGAGGCCGAGCTCGATCGGCAGGATAGTTTAGATGCCCTGGAAGAGGAGCGCGATGTCCCAAAAGCCCTTTCCGCATTCTATCAACAACAAGCTCGCAGGTATCAAAGCAGAGAAGTATGGGCCAAGACTTATAATATTGGCGAACTCGTTCTACGTCTACTAGAGAAGAAAAAGGAGAAACTTAAGCCCAAGTGGGAGGGTCCCTTCATTATTGACAAAGTTCTCACCGAATGAGCGTAGCGACTGCACGATGCAACCGATAACCGCCTCGAGCCGAACCCATGGAACGCGGCTAGACTCCGAAGATTCTACGCCTAGCACCGAACTCCTTGTTCATCTCCTTCCCTCCGTTCCTTTCTATTTACTTTCTAGCTCTCTTCTCGCCTTTTCCTTTGAAAAGCAATAAAGCTTTAGTGTGGCTAGACTACACACTTGTGACGCACTAATATTCGAGTATGTGCGCTCATTATACCTGGGGGCTTCTTATACATAAGCTTAATATAATTATCTTTCGGGCATCAAGCTCACTGCATATGTGTCCGTTTTCCATATGTACCTTTTCTGTTCAAGAAATTATGAGCCCTACTGATGAGGACATCAATACCATTGTTACACCCACAGCCCCTACTGCTACATATACGGGACCAATTACTAGAGCTCGCGCACGCCAATCAAATTATCAGGTACTTTCGTTTCTTGGTAATGATTCTAATGTTCATGAGAATATGATGCTGCCTAAATTGGATATGATGAGGACATGACTACCTTGGATATGACCAAAAATATTGCATATATGCATATTTGTCAGGTGATTTCTAGTGCAAACTATTCAATAATCTATTTATGTTATCCAGAACAAAAATACTTCACACACTTTTGTGTTTTGTCTAATTGCAGGTATATGGGACATTTGTACAATCCACATATGAAGATAAGGAAGAAAGAGATGTTTATTTGCTGTCCAAAAAGTTCTCTCACGTCACTTTGGCCCAAGAGAAGATAGAGTCCAAGTCTCTCACGTTCTGGATTCAGATTCGGACTGCACAGACATACCTGACTCAAAACGCACACAAGTTTTTCATATGGACTCCGAATTGGGTGATTCTTTTTTTGTTGGAAACTAGATTTCGTGCACTTTCCAACCCAATTGGAATCACCTTCAAATTCGTCCGGAGCGTTGCGTTGTGGACGAAACAATCTGATGCTGCAGCAGAATCCGAGTCAAACTACAAGTCCAAAGGTGTTACATCACCTCCACTTGGGCCCATTGGCCTTGTACGACCTAGATTTAGTTTTAGGCTGCCTTGGGACGTCCTCCCACCTCCTTGGCTGCCACCCCTTGCTCCTATATAAGTAGATCCATCTAGTAGCTTTTCCTTGGGATTTGTTTAGTTAAAAGTTAGCCATTGCAACTTCGTGTACTTCGTTTGTGTCCAACGACCAGACCAAGACCGCTTACGGATCCCCACAATTATTAATACTTCATATATATTCGCAATATTCAGATTGCTATATCATATTCTTGCTCGTTCTTCGATTGCTTGCAGGAATAGACCTTCGTGGTCAGGTTGATTGTGCTCCAGCGTGGTCAATAACCTCTCGGAGTTGGTTTAGCAATTGCTAAGGCGCAACATCGTGCACGTTTGTAGTCGGATCGTCAAAGTCATCTTCACCAAATCGATAGTTATCATCTCATCAAAAGATCGGGACCCTCGCCTCTATCAAGTGGTATCAGTTTTCAGGTTGCTCGGTGAGAATTTCCAGTTTTCCTAGATTAGATTTATTTTCTTACCTATTGTCCAAGAAAAAGCCACAAAAAAGAGTTAGATCTATTCATCCTTGGTCCAAGCCAGTCTGAGCCTTTGCAATTTTCTTTTCATTGCTTGCATAGTTGAATTATCGGTTGCATCGTCGTGTCGAGTTGCTGGTCTTAGTGTCTAGTTCCTTTAGAGTTTCGAGTTCTATTCACATTAGTCACGCAGCCGCTGCATCATTATCCCATCCGCTTTCCACCATCCCATCCACCAATTTCCACCACGTGCTACGCACTATTTATTGTCATAATCATAGTTGAGGTCACTCACATCTTCGTCTGATCGAATCTGCATCTTCTCTTGGTGATGATTCTGTGTTGAATGACTTATTGCATGTTTGCTTATTTAAGCATGTTGTAGCATGTAAATTTGACGCAAGTAAGGTTTATTCACCAATGTTGGGATGGTTTAATGATGAACATTGTCAATCTTTTGAAATGAATAAGAGCTTCACTTATATGTGCAAACTGAGTTGCAATATTTTCATGCCTTCTACTTCTTGTGCTAATTTTTTGGTTTTAGATTTTATGAACTATGCAAGTTACTTATCTATTCATGTGTCATATATGCAAAAATCAAGGGAAGTAAAAATGGATGACATATACATATACAACATGTACACATTGTCTCTTTTGTTAGCCACATTTCAGATTAAGCAACACCGAGGACGGCTTTATTTTCAAGAAGGGGAGGATGATGAGGACATGACTACCTTGGATATGACCAAAAATATTGCATATATGCATATTTGTCAGGTGATTTCTAGTGCAAACTATTCAATAATCTATTTATGTTATCCAGAACAAAAATACTTCACACACTTTTGTGTTTTGTCTAATTGCAAGTGTATGGGACATTTGTACAATCCACATATGAAGATAAGGAAGAAAGAGATGTTTATTTGCTGTCCAAAAAGTTCTCTCACGTCACTTTTGGCCCAAGAGAAGATAGAGTCCAAGTCTCTCACGTTCTGGATTCAGATTCGGACTGCACAGACATACCTGACTCAAAACGCACACAAGTTTTTCATACGGACTCCGAATTGGGTGATTCTTTTTTTGTTGGAAACTAGATTTCGTGCACTTTCCAACCCAATTGGAATCACCTTAAAATTCGTCCGGAGCGTTGCGTTGTGGACGAAACAATCTGATGCTGCAGCAGAATCCGAGTCAAACTACAAGTCCAAAGGTGTTACATCACCTCCACTTGGGCCCATTGGCCTTGTACGACCTAAATTTAGTTTTAGGCTGCCTTGGGACGTCCTCCCACCTCCTTGGCCGCCACCCCTTGCTCCTATATAAGTAGATCCATCTAGTAGCTTTTCCTTGGGATTTGTTTAGTTAAAAGTTAGCCATTGCAACTTCGTGTACTTCGTTTGTGTCCAACGACCAGACCAAGACCGCTTACGGATCCCCACCATTATTAATACTTCATATATATTCGCAATATTCAGATTGCTATATCATATTCTTGCTCGTTCTTCGATTGCTTGCAGGAATAGACCTTCGTGGTCAGGTTGATTGTGCTCCAGCGTGGTCAATAACCTCTCGGAGTTGGTTTAGCGATTGCTAAGGCGCAACATCGTGCACGTTTGTAGTCGGATCGTCAAAGTCATCTTCACCAAATCGATAGTTATCATCTCATCGAAAGATCGGGACCCTCGCCTCTATCAGGATACATTTGTTTTGCTTACAAATGAAGGGCCTAGCTTGGAGAAGGATGAACATTGGAGCAAGAACAAGCATGGAGATGATGCCATGCGCAAGGGGAACAAGAACGGAGTTACAAGTGATGATTTCAGGACTTTGAAGCCACCATAATGGGTGCGTGAAGCCTTGGACGAAATATACAAGATGCCACTTCATAAATTTTGTCCCGAGGCTATTATAGGTGCTGCGTCACCTTTTTATTGGGCCAGGCCCATGTAATTTCGAAATACATAAGTATAGGCTATTTTTAGAGTCCGTATGTGTGGGGAAACAAGAGATAGGGTTGATTTCGGACCCCTCCACCAAGGGCCACGAAATTCCCCCTCTCTTCCTCCATATATACAGCCCTTAGGGCACCGTTCAGATTTTGGGTTTTGTTTAGATTAAAAGTTCGCCATAGCTGCAACTTCGCGTACTTCGTTTGTGTTCAACGACCAGACAAAGGCGTCACAGAACCCCACCTTGATCAATAAAGCTTTCATCTTATATTCGCAATATCCAGATTGCAATCTTAGTTTCTTGCTTGTTCTTCGTTTGCTCGCAGGAAACAGACCCTCGTGGTCAGGTTGATCGTGCTCCGGCGTGGTCAATAACCTCTCGGAGTTGGTTTAGCGATTGCTAAGGCGCGACGTCCTCGCACGTTCGTAGTCGGATCGTCAAAGTCGACTTCCACCAAAGCGATATCCATCATCTCATCGAAAGACGGGACACCTTTGCCTCTATCAAGTGGTATCAGAGCCATAGTCGCTGTTGCCATATACCACCACCACATATTCACCGCCAATCCGAATCCGTATACGCCACCACATATCCGCCGCCATCACGCCAATCCGAGTTCACCTGCAACATATATCCGCCACCTGTCCGTGTTCCACCAGATTCATCTCCGCCACCAGTCCGAGTTCCACCAGATTCATCTCCGCCACCAGTCCTAGTCCAAGTCCAGTAATTGTTGCATTGTTCTCGATTTCCAGATCACGCGATACTCCGAGTCGTGACAGAGAAGGACTCCCCAACTTCCGAGCCATCCGCAGAAGAAAAATAGTTCCAATTTCAAAAAAAAAACTAAGTCTGGAAAATTCTGGCTAGGCAGTTTTTAGACCATTTGTAGACTTTTTCGAAAAAAATTTGTTGCGGAGCAAAAAAAAAAGAGGAAAAAAAAAGTGCAAAAAAAAGAGAAAAAAAATTCAGAGTGTGCTCCTCCCTTGTTTACGTGCCGCGCCGTGATTTTGTTGGTGTTCTAGGCTCGCGTCTCTAGCACAGTCTAGCCTAGGACCAGCACAGTACCGTTGTTGAGCGTTTATTCAACTTTGCATCTCTGAATTGATTATTGCTGACCCTTTTTGCTACCATATTATAAGCCTTCCCAGCTCCACATACATCTACGTCGTGCGTTTGACTCTCCCTGGTAATCGCTCTATCCAAGCTTTGAGAGTTTTGACTACAACGGTTGCCGATCACCGCCTGTTGCTGGGTAAGAACTGGTAAGAATTTGAGTTTTGCTTGACGGATTTGTGACACCCACCACCACCACTTGTTCGTAGTCTATAGGATCATATTCTTGTGTGTTTCTATTGCTGCTAACCATGCCAGGATCACAAGCCGACGAGATTGACTGGGAGAATTTATCGAACAAGGAGCTTCATGATAAGTTTCAGCAAATGATGACTGAACAGGTGCAAGATGTGCTGAACAATTTTGAAGAGGCCATGGAGAAGATCACTGATGAGGACATCAATACAATTGTTACACCCACAGCCCCTGCTGCTATACATACTGGACCAATTACTAGAGCTCGTGCACGCCAACTAAATTACCAGGTACTTTCGTTTCTTGGTAATGATTCTAATGTTCATGAGAATATGATGCTGCCTAAATTGGATACATTTGTTTTGCTTACAGATGAAGGGCCTAGCTTGGAGAAGGATGAAGATTGGAGCAAGAACAAGCATGGAGATGATGGCATGCGCAAGGGGAACAAGAACGGAGTTACAAGTGATGATTTCAGGACTTTGAAGCCACCATAATGGGTGCATGAAGCCTTGGACGAAATATACAAGATGCCACTTCATAAATTTCATCCCGAGGCTATTTTAGGTGCTGCGTCACCTTATTATTGGGCCAGGCCCATGTAATTTCGAAATACATAAGTATAGGCTATTTTTAGAGTCCGTATGTGTGGGGAAACAAGAGATAGGGTTGATTTCGGACCCCTCCACCAAGGGCCACGAAATTCCCCCCCTCTTCCTCCATATATACAGCCCTTAGGGCATCGTTTAGATTTTGGGTTTTGTTTAGATTAAAAGTTCGCCATAGCTGCAACTTCGCGTACTTCGTTTGTGTTCAACGACCAGACAAAGGCGTCACAGAACCCCACCTTGATCAATAAAGCTTTCATCTTATATTCGCAATATCCAGATTGCAATCTTAGTTTCTTGCTTGTTCTTCGTTTGCTCGCAGGAAACAGACCCTCGTGGTCAGGTTGGTCGTGCTCCGGCGTGGTCAATAACCTCTCGGAGTTGGTTTAGCGATTGCTAAGGCGCGACGTCCTCGCACGTTCGTAGTCGGATCGTCAAAGTCGACTTCCACCAAAGCGATATCCATCATCTCATCGAAAGACGGGACACCTTTGCCTCTATCAAGTGGTATCAGATTTCCAGGTTGCTCGGTGAGATTTTACAGTTTTTCGTAGTTTAGATCGAGTCTGTTCTTCATACCTATAGTCCACGAAAAAGCCACAAAAAAAAATTAGGGTTAGTTCATCATATCCGAACCAATCTGAGCCTTTGCATAATCTTTTTAGGGTTTTGCTTTGTTGAATTTGCGGTTGCATCGTCGTTTCTAGTTGCTGGTCTTAGAGTCTAGTCTTTTAGAGTTTCGAGTTCTGGTCATAAGTTGTCACGCCGCCGCCGCACCATCATCATCGCCCCTGCCATCTACCACCACCGCTCCGAATCCGTATCCATATACCACCACTAATCCGTGTCCATATACCACCACCGATCCATATCCATATACTACCACCGCTACCACCACCGCTGCCATATACCACCACCATATATCCACCACCAATCCGATTTCCTTGCTTATTAGGTTTGTTTTCGAGATCCATCTAGTTTCCGATTCGTGTTTCCTTGCCGGAGTAGGTTTCGGAAAAAAAAAGAGTCGGGTAGCCACGCTCCGTTTAGGCCCAAAATATTTGGTTTGGAGACCATCAAAGATCAATATGTGCATGATGCTGATTTTAAAGATGTAATGCAGAATTGTAAAGAAGGAAGAATGTGGAACAAGTTTGTTGTTAACGATGGATTTGTGTTTCGTGCTAACAAGCTATGCATTCCAGCTAGCTCCGTTCGTCTTTTGTTGTTGCAGGAGGCGCATGGAGGAGGATTAATGGGACACTTTGGCATGAAGAAGACGGAGGACGTACTTGCTACACATTTCTTTTGGCCAAAGATGAGACGGGATGTTGAGCGTTTTATTGCTCGCTGCACTACATGTCAAAAAGCTAAGTCACGACTCAATCCTCATGGTTTATATATGCCTTTGCCTGTACCTAGTGTTCCTTGGGAGGATATATCTATGGACTTTGTTTTAGGTTTACCTCGAACAAAGAAGGGGAGGGATAGCATATTTGTTATCGTGGATAGATTCTCGAAAATGGCACACTTTATACCATGTCATAAAAGCGATGATGCTGTTAATGTTGCTGATTTGTTCTTTCGTGAAATTATTCGCTTGCATGGTGTGCCAAATACTATTGTTTCAGATCGTGATACTAAATTTCTTAGCCACTTTTGGAGATGTTTATGGGCTAAGTTGGGGACTAAACTGCTTTTTAGTACTACTTGTCACCCCCAAACTGATGGACAAACTGAAGTAGTCAATAGAACGTTGTCTACTATGCTTAGGGCTGTTTTGAAGAATAATAAGAAAATGTGGGAGGAATGCTTGTCTCATATTGAATTTGCTTATAATCGTTCATTGCATTCTACTACTAAGATGTGCCCTTTTGAAGTTGTGTATGGTTTCCTACCTCGTGCACCTATTGATTTGTTGCCTCTTCCATCGTCGGAGAAGGTTAATTTTGATGCTAAACAACGTGCTGAATTGATTTTAAAAATGCATGAGTTAACTAGGGAAAACATTGAGCGTATGAATGCTAAATATAAACTTGCTGGAGATAAGGGTAGAAAACATGTTGTGTTTGCACCTGGAGATCTTGTTTGGTTACATTTGCGTAAGGATAGATTTCCTGATTTGCGCAAATCAAAGCTAATGCCACGTGCTGATGGTCCCTTTAAGGTGTTAGAGAAAATAAATGATAATGCATATAAACTTGAGCTGCCTGCAGATTTTGGGGTTAGTCCCACTTTTAACATTGCAGATTTGAAGCCTTATTTGGGTGAGGAAGATGAACTTCCGTCGAGGACGACTTCATTTCAAGAAGGGGAGGATGATGAGGACATCAATACAATTGTTACACCCACAGCCCCTGCTGCTATACATACTGGACCAATTACTAGAGCTCGTACACGCCAACTAAATTACCAGGTACTTTCGTTTCTTGGTAATGATTCTAATGTTCATGAGAATATGATGCTGCCTAAATTGGATACATTTGTTTTGCTTACAAATGAAGGGCCTAGCTTGGAGAAGGATGAACATTGGAGCAAGAACAAGCATGGAGATGATGGCATGCGCAAGGGGAACAAGAACGGAGTTACAAGTGATGATTTCAGGACTTTGAAGCCACCATAATGGGTGCATGAAGCCTTGGACGAAATATACAAGATGCCACTTCATAAATTTCGTCCCGAGGCTATTTTAGGTGCTGTGTCACCTTATTATTGGGCCAGGCCCATGTAATTTCGAAATACATAAGTATAGGCTATTTTTAGAGTCCGTATGTGTGGGGAAACAAGAGATAGGGTTGATTTCGGACTCCTCCACCAAGGGCCACGAAATTCCCCCCCTCTTCCTCCATATATACAACCCTTAGGGCATCGTTTAGACTTTGGGTTTTGTTTAGATTAAAAGTTCGCCATAGCTGCAACTTCGCGTACTTCGTTTGTGTTCAACAACCAGACAAAGGCGTCACAGAACCCCACCTTGATCAATAAAGCTTTCATCTTATATTCGCAATATCCAGATTGCAATCTTAGTTTCTTGCTTGTTCTTCGTTTGCTTGCAGGAAACAGACCCTCGTGGTCAGGTTGATCGTGCTCCGGCGTGGTCAATAACCTCTCGGAGTTGGTTTAGCGATTGCTAAGGCGCGACGTCCTCGCACGTTCGTAGTCGGATCGTCAAAGTCGACTTCCACCAAAGCGAAATCCACCATCTCATCGAAAGACGGGACACCTTTGCCTCTATCAAGTGGTATCAGATTTCCAGGTTGCTCGGTGAGATTTTACAGTTTTTCGTAGTTTAGATCGAGTCTGTTCTTCATACCTACAGTCCACGAAAAAGCCACAAAAAAATTATTAGGGTTAGTTCATCATATCCGAACCAATCTGAGCCTTTGCATAATCTTTTTAGGGTTTTGCTTTGTTGAATTTGCGGTTGCATCGTCGTGTCTAGTTGCTGGTCTTAGAGTCTAGTCTTTTAGAGTTTCGAGTTCTGGTCATAAGTTGTCACGCCGCCGCCGCACCATCATCATCGCCCCTGCCATCTACCACCACCACTTATCCGCCACCGCTCCGAATCCGTATCCATATACCACCACCAGTCCGTGTCCATATACCACCACCAATCCATATCCATATACTACCACCGCTACCACCACCGCTGCCATATACCACCACCATATATCCACCACCAATCCGAGTTCCTTGCATATTAGGTTTGTTTTCAAGATCCATCTAGATTCTGATTCGTGTTTCCTTGCCGGAGTCGGGTAGCCACGCTCCGTTTAGGCCCAAAATTTTTCGAAAACGCATTTTTCGAAAAATTTTCTGGCTATCCTATTTTTAGGTGTTTCTGAGTGTTTTGAGACAGGTGCCATTATAGGAAGTTTTTTTTGACCCGTTTCCAGTTTTTGGGTCCGGGCAATCGAAAAAAAAAAATTCGAACAAAAAAATTTCGTGCCCATCCTGTCAGTTTGACCTAGGAAGAGTTTTGAGACACTCTCCATTATAGTGCTTTTTCACAAAAAAAAGCAGCGCAAAAAAAAAAGCGCAAAAAAAAAAAGAGAGCAAAAAGAAAAATTTCAGAGTGTGCTTTTCCCTTGTTTACGTGCCGCGCCGTGATTTTGTTGGTGTTCTAGGCTCGCGTCTCTAGCACAGTCTAGCCTAGGACCAGCACAGTACCGTCGTTGAGCGTTTATTCAACTTTGCATCTCTGAATTGATTATTGCTGACCCTTTTTGCTACCATACTATAAGCCTTCCCAGCTCCACATACATCTACGTCGTGTGTTCGACTCTCCCTGGTAATCGCTCTATCCAAGTGATGAGGACATCAATACAATTGTTACACCCACAGCCCCTGCTGCTATACATACTGGACCAATTACTAGAGCTCGTGCACGCCAACTAAATTACCAGGTACTTTCGTTTCTTGGTAATGATTCTAATGTTCATGAGAATATGATGCTGCCTAAATTGGATACATTTGTTTTGCTTACAAATGAAGGGCCTAGCTTGGAGAAGGATGAACATTGGAGCAAGAACAAGCATGGAGATGATGGCATGCGCAAGGGGAACAAGAATGGAGTTACAAGTGATGATTTCAGGACTTTGAAGCCACCATAATGGGTGCATGAAGCCTTGGACGAAATATACAAGATGCCACTTCATAAATTTCGTCTCGAGGCTATTTTAGGTGCTACGTCACCTTATTATTGGGCCAGGCCCATGTAATTTCGAAATACTTAAGTATAGGCTATTTTTAGAGTCCGTATGTGTGGGGAAACAAGAGATAGGGTTGATTTCGGACTCCTCCACCAAGGGCCACGAAATTCCCCCCTCTTCCTCCATATATACAGCCCTTAGGGCATCGTTTAGACTTTGGGTTTTGTTTAGATTAAAAGTTCGCCATAGCGGCAACTTCGCGTACTTCGTTTGTGTTCATCGACCAGACAAAGGCGTCACAGAACCCCACCTTGATCAATAAAGCTTTCATCTTATATTCGCAATATCCAGATTGCAATCTTAGTTTCTTGCTTGTTCTTCGTTTGCTCGCAGGAAACAGACCCTCGTGGTCAGGTTGATCGTGCTCCGGCGTGGTCAATAACCTCTCGGAGTTGGTTTAGCGATTGCTAAGGCGCGACGTCCTCGCACGTTCGTAGTCGGATCGTCAAAGTTGACTTCCACCAAAGCGAAATCCACCATCTCATCGAAAGACGGGACACCTTTGCCTCTATCAAGTGGTATCAGATTTCCAGGTTGCTCGGTGAGATTTTACAGTTTTTCGTAGTTTAGATCGAGTCTGTTCTTCATACCTATAGTCCACGAAAAAGCCACAAAAAAAATTAGGGTTAGTTCATCATATCCGAACCAATCTGAGCCTTGCATAATCTTTTTCAGGTTTTGCTTTGTTGAATTTGCGGTTGCATCGTCGTGTCTAGTTGCTGGTCTTAGAGTCTAGTCTTGTAGAGTTTCGAGTTCTGGTCATAAGTTGTCACGCCGCCGCCGCACCATCATCATCGCCCCTGCCATCTACCACCACCGCACCGAATCCGTATCCATATACCACCACCAATCCGTGTCCATATACCACCACCGATCCATATCCATATACTACCACCGCTACCACCACCGCTGCCATATACCACCACCATATATCCACCACCAATCCGAGTTCTTTGCTTATTAGGTTTGTTTTCGGGATCCATCCAGATTCCGATTCGTGTTTCCTTGCCGGAGTAGGTTTCGGAAAAAAAAAAAGAGTCGGGTAGCCACGCTCCGTTTAGGCCCAAAACTTTTCGAAAACGCATTTTTCGAAAAAATTTCTGGCTATCCTATTTTTAGGTGTTTCTGAGTGTTTTGAGACAGGTGCCATTATAGGAAGTTTTTTTTGACCCGTTTCCAGTTTTTGGGTCCGGGCAGTCGAAAAAAAAAAAAATTGGTCGAAAAAATTTCGTGCCCATCCTGTCAGTTTGAGCTAGGAAGAGTTTTGAGACACTCGCCATTATAGTGATTTTTCGCAAAAAAAAAAAGAGCGAAAAAAAAATTCAGAGTGTGCTTTTCCCTTGTTTACGTGCCGCACCGTGATTTTGTTAGTGTTCTAGGCTCGCGTCTCTAGTACAGTCTAGCCTAGGACCAGCACAGTACCGTCGTTGAGCGTTTATTCAACTTTGCATCTCTGAATTGATTATTGCTGACCCTTTTTGCTACCATATTATAAGCCTTCCCAGCTCCACATACATCTACGTCGTGCGTTTGACTCTCCCTGGTAATCGCTCTATCCAAGCTTTGAGAGTTTTTGACTACAACGGTTGCCGATCACCGCCTGCTGCTGGGTAAGAACTGGTAAGAATTTGAGATTTGCTTGACGGATTTGTGACACCCACCACCACCACTTGTTCGTAGTCTGTAGGATCATATTCTTGTGTGTTTCTATTGCTGCTAACCATGCCAGGATCACAAGCCGACGAGATTGACTGGGAGAATTTATCGAACAAGGAGCTTCATGATAAGTTTCAGCAAATGATGACTGAACAGGTGCAAGATGTGCTGAACAATTTTGAAGAGGCCATGGAGAAGATCACTGGCCTTGAGAAGACGTTCGAAACAAAGCTCGATAACAAGTTTAATGAATTGCTCGCTCGTCTTCCACCACCACCACCCGCTGCACCTAACGCACCTCTCCAACAACAACAACAACGACTACCTCCACGTCGCGAAGCAGACCTCCGCCGAGCAAGCCGTGTTCCTCTTGCGTTTGGCCAAACTGTTGGTGCTGCTGTTGATACTTCTGTGGCTCCTGCTGCTGATGCGGAGGAGGATGATTATGTGGGAGATTATGAGGATGAGGTTGATCAAAATCAACACTACGTGCAGCCACCTGTACCGCCACCAGCAGGTCGACCTCAGGTATATATTCGTAATGGTAGGCCTGCACCACCACCTCAGGTACGAGATGATGTCCATATTCCTAAATTGAAATTGAATATTCCACCATTTGAGGGTAGATATGTTCCTGATATATATCTTACTTGGGAGTTAGAAACTGAACAACGATTTACATGTTTACAATATCCTGAGGAGAGACGAGTTGCTGCTGCTGTTTGTGCTTTCACTAGTTTTGCATGTGTATGGTGGTCTGAACATTGTAGATTATATCCTATTCCAACTACTTGGGCTGCTTTGAAAACTGCTATGCGTACGCGTTGGGTTCCACCATATTATCAACGTGAATTGCTTCAAAAATTGCAGCGTTTAAGACAAGGGAAAAATTCTGTAGAAGAATATTATCAGGAATTACAAACTGGCATGATTAGATGTGGTATTGTTGAGGAGAATGAAGCTATGCTTGCACGTTTTCTGGGTGGATTAAATAGAGAGATTCAGACCATTCTAGACTATAAGGAGTATACTAATATCACTCGTTTATTCCACCTTGCTTGTAAAGCTGAACGTGAAGTGCAGGATCGACAAGCATTGGGGCGAACTAACTTTTCTGCAGGCCGACCTTCATCATGGACACCACGTGCATCTTCTACTTCAACTGCACCAGCACCTCCATCCGGTGCCACCTCCAGCCGTGATACAAGAAAACAGGCACAACCACCATTATCTGCCAAGAGCGCACCTGCGGGGCCTGCACAGCGTTCTTCTTCTTCCATGGCATCAACAGGGCACACAAGTGATATTATTTGTCGTCGTTGTAAGGGAGGAGGTCATTATGCGAGAGAATGCAAATCTCCGCGTGTGATGATTGCTACCGCGGATGGTGGATATGAGTCCGCTAGTGACTATGATGAGGAGACTTTGGCTCTTATTACACGTGAAGAACATGGTGGAGATGATTCTGATCATGAGATGCAATACATGGCTCCTAAAGACGCTGACAGGTATGAATGTTTAGTTGCTCAACGTGTTTTGAGTGTGCAAGTCACACAAGCTGAGCAAAATCAGAGGCACAATTTGTTCCATACCAAGGGAGTTGTGAAGGAACGTTCTGTGCGCGTCATCATAGACGGAGGGAGCTGCAACAACTTGGCTCGCATGGAGATGGTGGAGAAGCTTTCTCTCACCACAAGACCACATCCACATCCTTACTACATCCAATGGTTCAACAACAGCGACAAGGTTAAGGTAACACGTACTGTTCGTGTGCATTTTAGTATCTCTACATATGCTGATTATGTTGATTGTGATGTGGTACCTATGCAAGCATGTTCCTTATTACTTGGTAGACCATGGCAATTTGATAAAAATTCTGTACACCATGGTAGAAACAATCACTATACTCTTGTTCATAAGGATAAAAATATTACTTTGCTTCCTATGACTCCTGATTCCATTTTGAAAGATGATATTAATAGAGCTAATAAAGCAAAACAGGAGACGAATAAGAGTGAAAATCAGATTGTGGCAAAAGAATTTGAGCAACAAATGAAGCCTAATAATAAACCATCTAGTGTTGCTTCTAAAATTAAATTGAAAAGTGCATGTTTATTTGCCACCAAATCTGATATTGATGAGCTAGATTTCAGCAAATCTGTTTGCTATGCTTTTGTGTGCAAAGAGGCATTATTTTCATTCGAGGACGTGCCTTCCTCTTTGCCTCCTGCTGTCACTAACATTTTGCAGGAGTTCACTGACGTCTTTCCACAAGACGTGCCACCGGGATTACCGCCTATTCGAGGGATTGAGCATCAGATTGACTTAATTCCCGGTGCTTCACTGCCAAACCGTGCACCATACCGTACCAATCCAGAGGAGACGAAGGAGATTATGCATCAAGTACAAGAGCTTCTCGACAAAGGTTATATACGCGAATCCCTTAGTCCTTGTGCTGTTCCTATTATTCTAGTGCCGAAAAAGGATGGTACATCACGTATGTGTGTTGATTGTAGAGGCATTAATAATATTACTATTCGTTATCGTCATCCTATTCCTAGGCTAGATGATATGCTTGATGAATTGAGTGGCTCTACAATATTCTCCAAAGTTGATTTGCGTAGTGGATACCATCAAATTCGTATGAAATTGGGAGATGAATGGAAAACAGCATTTAAAACTAAGTTTGGATTATATGAGTGGTTAGTCATGCCTTTTGGGTTAACTAATGCGCCTAGTACTTTCATGAGACTAATGAACGAAGTTTTACGTGCTTTCATTGGACGATTTGTGGTAGTCTATTTTGATGATATACTGATTTATAGCAGATCTTTGGAAGAACAGTTGGAACATTTACGTGCTGTTTTTATTGCTCTACGTGATGCACGTTTGTTTGGTAACCTTGGGAAGTGCACCTTTTGCACCGACCGAGTATCTTTTCTTGGCTATGTTGTTACTGCACAGGGAATTGAAGTTGACAAAGCCAAGATTGAAGCTATTGAGAGTTGGCCGCAGCCCAAAATGGTCACACAAGTGAGGAGTTTTCTTGGCCTTGCTGGATTCTATAGGCGTTTTGTGAGAGATTTCAGCACCATTGCTGCACCTCTCAACGAGCTTACAAAGAAGGATGTGCCTTTTGTTTGGGGTACCGCACAGGAAGAAGCCTTCACGGTATTGAAAGATAAGTTGACACATGCTCCTTTACTCCAACTTCCTGATTTTAATAAGACTTTTGAGCTTGAATGTGATGCTAGTGGAATTGGATTAGGAGGTGTGTTATTACAAGATGGCAAACCTGTTGCATACTTTTCTGAAAAATTGAGTGGGCCTAGTCTGAATTATTCTACTTATGATAAAGAATTATATGCTCTTGTTCGGACTTTAGAAACATGGCAACATTATTTATGGCCCAAAGAATTCGTTATACATTCTGATCATGAATCTTTGAAACATATTAAAAGTCAAGCTAAACTGAATCGTAGACATGCTAAATGGGTTGAATTCATTGAGACTTTCCCTTATGTCATTAAACACAAGAAGGGAAAAGAAAATGTTATTGCTGATGCATTGTCTCGTCGCTATACTATGCTTTCACAACTTGACTTCAAAATATTTGGTTTGGAGACCATCAAAGATCAATATGTGCATGATGCTGATTTTAAAGATGTAATGCAGAATTGTAAAGAAGGAAGAATGTGGAACAAGTTCGTCGTTAACGATGGATTTGTGTTTCGTGCTAACAAGCTATGCATTCCAGCTAGCTCCGTTCGTCTTTTGTTGTTGCAGGAGGCGCATGGAGGAGGATTAATGGGACACTTTGGCGTGAAGAAGACGGAGGACGTACTTGCTACACATTTCTTTTGGCCAAAGATGAGAAGGGATGTTGAGCGTTTTATTGCTCGATGCACTACATGTCAAAAAGCTAAGTCACGACTCAATCCTCATGGTTTATATATGCCTTTGCCTGTACCTAGTGTTCCTTGGGAGGATATATCTATGGACTTTGTTTTAGGTTTACCTCGAACAAAGAAGGGGAGGGATAGCATATTTGTTGTCGTGGATAGATTCTCGAAAATGGCACACTTTATACCATGTCATAAAAGCGATGATGCTGTTAATGTTGCTGATTTGTTCTTTCGTGAAATTATTCGCTTGCATGGTGTGCCAAATACTATTGTTTCAGATCGTGATACTAAATTTCTTAGCCACTTTTGGAGATGTTTATGGGCTAAGTTGGGGACTAAACTGCTTTTTAGTACTACTTGTCACCCCCAAACTGATGGACAAACTGAAGTAGTCAATAGAACGTTGTCTACTATGCTTAGGGCTGTTTTGAAGAATAATAAGAAAATGTGGGAGGAATGCTTGCCTCATATTGAATTTGCTTATAATCGTTCATTGCATTCTATGATAGAGGCAAAGGTGTCCCGTCTTTCGATGAGATGGTGGATTTCGCTTTGGTGGAAGTCGACTTTGACGATCCGACTACGAACGTGCGAGGACGTCGCGCCTTAGCAATCGCTAAACCAACTCCGAGAGGTTATTGACCACGCCGGAGCACGATCAACCTGACCACGAGGGTCTGTTTCCTGCGACCAAACGAAGAACAAGCAAGAAACTGAGATTGCAATCTGGATATTGCGAATATAAGATGAAAGCTTTATTGATCAAGGTGGGGTTCTGTGACGCCTTTGTCTGGTCGTTGAACACAAACGAAGTACGCGAAGTTGCAGCTATGGCGAACTTTTAATCTAAACAAAACCCAAAGTCTAAACGATGCCCTAAGGGCTGTATATATGGAGGAAGAGGGGGGAATTTCGTGGCCCTTGGTGGAGGGGTCCGAAATCAACCCTATCTCTTGTTTCCCCACACATACGGACTCTAAAAATAGCCTATACTTATGTATTTCGAAATTACATGGGCCTGGCCCAATAATAAGGTGACGCAACACCTAAAATAGCCTCGGGACGAAATTTATGAAGTGGCATCTTGTATATTTCGTCCAAGGCTTCATGCACACATTATGGTGGCTTCAAAGTCCTGAAATCATCACTTGAAACTCCGTTCTTGTTCTTGCTCCAATGTTCATCCTTCTCCAAGCTAGGCCCTTCATTTGTAAGCAAAACAAATGTATCCAATTTAGGCAGCATCATATTCTCATGAACATTAGAATCATTACCAAGAAACGAAAGTACCTGATAATTTAGTTGGCGTGCACGAGCTCTAGTAATTGGTCCAGTATGTATAGCAGCAGGGGCTGTGGGTGTAACAATTGTATTGATGTCCTCATCATCCTCCCCTTCTTGAAATGAAGTCGTCCTCGACGGAAGTTCATCTTCCTCACCCAAATAAGGCTTCAAATCTGCAATGTTAAAAGTGGGACTAACCCCAAAATCTGCAGGCAGCTCAAGTTTATATGCATTATCATTTATTTTCTCTAACACCTTAAAGGGACCATCAGCACGTGGCATTAGCTTTGATTTGCGCAAATCAGGAAATCTATCCTTACGCAAATGTAACCAAACAAGATCTCCAGGTGCAAACACAACATGTTTTCTACCCTTATCTCCAGCAAGTTTATATTTAGCATTCATACGCTCAATGTTTTCCCTAGTTAACTCATGCATTTTTAAAATCAATTCAGCACGTTGTTTAGCATCAAAATTAACCTTCTCCGACGATGGAAGAGGCAACAAATCAATAGGTGCACGAGGTAGGAAACCATACACAACTTCAAAAGGGCACATCTTAGTAGTAGAATGCAATGAACGATTATAAGCAAATTCAATATGAGACAAGCATTCCTCCCACATTTTCTTATTATTCTTCAAAACAGCCCTAAGCATAGTAGACAACGTTCTATTGACTACTTCAGTTTGTCCATCAGTTTGGGGGTGACAAGTAGTACTAAAAAGCAGTTTAGTCCCCAACTTAGCCCATAAACATCTCCAAAAGTGGCTAAGAAATTTAGTATCACGATCTGAAACAATAGTATTTGGCACACCATGCAAGCGAATAATTTCACGAAAGAACAAATCAGCAACATTAACAGCATCATCGCTTTTATGACATGGTATAAAGTGTGCCATTTTCGAGAATCTATCCACGACAACAAATATGCTATCCCTCCCCTTATTTGTTCGAGGTAAACCTAAAACAAAGTCCTTAGATATATCCTCCCAAGGAACACTAGGTACAGGCAAAGGCATATATAAACCATGAGGATTGAGTCGTGACTTAGCTTTTTGACATGTAGTGCATCGAGCAAAAAAACGCTCAACATCCCGTCTCATCTTTGGCCAAAAGAAATGTGTAGCAAGTACGCCCTCCGTCTTCTTCACGCCAAAGTGTCCCATTAATCCTCCTCCATGCGCCTCCTGCAACAACAAAAGACGAACGGAGCTAGCTGGAATGCATAGCTTGTTAGCACGAAACACAAATCCATCGTTAACAACAAACTTGTTCCACATTCTTCCTTCTTTACAATTCTGCATTACATCTTTAAAATCAGCATCATGCACATATTGATCTTTGATGGTCTCCAAACCAAATATTTTGAAGTCAAGTTGTGAAAGCATAGTATAGCGACGAGACAATGCATCAGCAATAACATTTTCTTTTCCCTTCTTGTGTTTAATGACATAAGGGAAAGTGATGAGGACATCAATACAATTGTTACACCCACAGCCCCTGCTGCTATACATACTGGACCAATTACTAGAGCTCGTGCACGCCAACTAAATTACCAGGTACTTTCGTTTCTTGGTAATGATTCTAATGTTCATGAGAATATGATGCTGCCTAAATTGGATACATTTGTTTTGCTTACAAATGAAGGGCCTAGCTTGGAGAAGGATGAACATTGGAGCAAGAACAAGCATGGAGATGATGTCATGCGCAAGGGGAACAAGAACGGAGTTACAAGTGATGATTTCAGGACTTTGAAGCCACCATAATGGGTGCATGAAGCCTTGGACGAAATATACAAGATGCCACTTCATAAATTTCGTCCCGAGGCTATTTTAGGTGCTGCGTCACCTTATTATTGGGCCAGGCCCATGTAATTTCGAAATACATAAGTATAGGCTATTTTTAGAGTCCGTATGTGTGGGGAAACAAGAGATAGGGTTGATTTCGGACCACTCCACCAAGGGCCACGAAATTCCCCCCTCTTCCTCCATATATACAGCCCTTAGGGCATCGTTTAGACTTTGGGTTTTGTTTAGATTAAAAGTTCGCCATAGCTGCAACTTCGCGTACTTCGTTTGTGTTCAACGACCAGACAAAGGCGTCACAGAACCCCACCTTGATCAATAAAGCTTTCATCTTATATTCGCAATATCCAGATTGCAATCTTAGTTTCTTGCTTGTTCTTCGTTTGCTCGCAGGAAACAGACCCTCGTGGTCAGGTTGATCGTGCTCCGGCGTGGTCAATAACCTCTCGGAGTTGGTTTAGCGATTGCTAAGGCGCGACGTCCTCGCACGTTCGTAGTCGGATCGTCAAAGTTGACTTCCACCAAAGCGAAATCCACCATCTCATCGAAAGACGGGACACCTTTGCCTCTATCACCAAGCTTTGAGAAGTTTTGACTACAACGGTTGCCGATCACCGCCTGCTGCTGGGTAAGAACTGGTAAGAATTTAAGATTTGCTTGACGGATTTGTGATACACCACCACCACTTCTTAGTAGTCTGTAGGATCATATTCTTGTGTGTTTCTATTGCTGCTAACCATGCCAGGATCACAAGCCGACGAGATTGACTGGGAGAACTTCTCGAACAAGGAGCTTCATGATAAGTTTCAGCAAATGATGACTGAACAGGTACAAGATGTGCTGAACAATTTTGAAGAGGCCATGGAGAAGATCACTGGCCTTGAGAAGACGTTCGAAACAAAGCTCGATAACAGATTTAATGAACTGCTTGCGCGTCTTCCACCACCGGCTGCACCTGTCGCACCTCTGCAACAACAACAACTACGCCCCCTTCCGAATCAGTATGGACGAGCACAGCGTGTTCCTATTGAGACAGGACAAACTTCTGGTGCCGCTGCTACTGCTGTTGGTGCTTCTTTGGCTCCTGCTACTGCTGCTGCTGGTACCCAGGAGGATGATGAGTATGCGGGTGATTATGAGGATGAGGTTGATCAAAATCAGATCTACGAGCAGCCACCAGCACCACCACCAGTAGGTCGACCTCAGGTATATATTCGTCATGGTAGGCCTGCACCACCACCTCAGGTACGCGATGATGTCCATATTCCTAAACTGAAATTGAATATTCCACCATTTGAGGGTAGATATGTTCCTGATATATATCTTACTTGGGAGTTAGAAACTGAACAACGATTTACATGTTTACAATATCCTGAGGAGAGACGAGTTGCTGCTGCTGTTTGTGCTTTCACTAGTTTTGCATGTGTATGGTGGTCTGAACATTGTAGATTATATCCTATTCCAACTACTTGGGCTGCTTTGAAAACTGCTATGCGTACGCGTTGGGTTCCACCATATTATCAACGTGAATTGCTTCACAAATTGCAGCGTTTAAGACAAGGGAAAAATTCTGTAGAAGAATATTATCAGGAATTACAAACTAGCATGATTAGATGTGGTATTGTTGAGGAGAATGAAGCTATGCTTGCACGTTTTCTGGGTGGATTAAATAGAGAGATTCAGACCATTTTAGACTATAAGGAGTATACTAATATCACTCGTTTATTCCATCTTGCTTGTAAAGCTGAACGTGAAGTGCAGGATCGACAAGCATTGGGGCGAACTAACTTTTCTGCAGGCCGACCTTCATCATGGACACCACGTGCATCTTCTACTTCAACTGCACCAGCACCTCCATCCGGTGCCACCTCCAGCCGTGATACAAGAAAACAGGCACAACCACCATTATTTTCCAAGAGCGCACCTGCGGGTCCTGCACAGTGTTCTTCTTCTTCCATGGCATCAATAGGGCACACAAGTGATATTATTTGTCGTCGTTGTAAGGGAGGAGGTCATTATGCGAGGGAATGCAAATCTCCGCGTGTGATGATTGCTACCGCGGATGGTGGATATGAGTCCGCTAGTGACTATGATGAGGAGACATTGGCTCTTATTACACGTGAAGAACATGGTGAAGATGATTCTGATCATGAGACGCAATACATGGCTCCTGAAGACGCTGACAGGTATGAATGTTTAGTTGCTCAACGTGTTTTGAGTGTGCAGGTCACACAAGCTGAGCAAAATCAGAGGCACAATTTGTTCCATACCAAGGGAGTTGTGAAGGAACGTTCTGTGCGCGTCATAATAGACGGAGGGAGCTGCAACAACTTGGCTAGCATGGAGATGGTGGAGAAGCTTTCTCTCACCACAAGACCACATCCACATCCTTACTACATCCAATGGTTCAACAACAGCGGCAAGGTTAAGGTAACACGTACTGTTCGTGTGCATTTTAGTATCTCTACATATGCTGATTATGTTGATTGTGATGTGGTACCTATGCAAGCATGTTCCTTATTACTTGGTAGACCTTGGAAATTTGATAAAAATTCTGTACACCATGGTAGAAACAATCACTATACTCTTGTTCATAAGGATAAAAATATTACTTTGCTTCCTATGACTCCTGATTCCATTTTGAAAGATGATATTAATAGAGCTAATAAAGCAAAACAGGAGACGAATAAGAGTGAAAATCAGATTGTGGCAAAAGAATTTGAGCAACAAATGAAGCCTAATAATAAACCATCTAGTGTTGCTTCTGAAATTAAATTGAAAAGTGCATGTTTATTTGCCACCAAATCTGATATTGATGAGCTAGATTTCAGCAAATCTGTTTGCTATGCTTTTGTGTGCAAAGAGGCATTATTTTCATTCGAGGACGTGCCTTCCTCTTTGCCTCCTGCTGTCACTAACATTTTGCAGGAGTTCGCTGACGTCTTTCCACAAGACGTGCCACCGGGATTACCACCTATTCGAGGGATTGAGCATCAAATTGACTTAATTCCCGGTGCTTCACTGCCAAACCGTGCACCATACCGTACCAATCCAGAGGAGACGAAGGAGATTATGCGTCAAGTACAAGAGCTGCTCGACAAAGGTTATATACGCGAATCCCTTAGTCCTTGTGCTGTTCCTATTATTCTAGTGCCGAAAAAGGATGGTACATCACGTATGTGTGTTGATTGTAGAGGCATTAATAATATTACTATTCGTTATCGTCATCCCATTCCTAGGCTAGATGATATGCTTGATGAATTGAGTGGCTCTACAATATTCTCCAAAGTTGATTTGCGTAGTGGATACCATCAAATTCGTATGAAATTGGGAGATGAATGGAAAACAGCATTTAAAACTAAGTTTGGATTATATGAGTGGTTAGTCATGCCTTTTGGGTTAACTAATGCGCCTAGTACTTTCATGAGACTAATGAACGAAGTTTTACGTGCTTTCATTGGACGATTTGTGGTAGTCTATTTTGATGATATACTGATTTATAGCAGATCTTTGGAAGAACATTTGGAACATTTACGTGCTGTTTTTATTGCTCTACGTGATGCACGTTTGTTTGGTAACCTTGGGAAGTGCACCTTTTGCACCGACCGAGTATCGTTTCTTGGCTATGTTGTTACTCCACAGGGAATTGAAGTTGACAAAGCCAAGATTGAAGCTATTGAGAGTTGGCCGCAGCCCAAAACGGTCACACAAGTGAGGAGTTTTCTTGGCCTCGCTGGATTCTATAGGCGTTTTGTGAGAGATTTCAGCACCATTGCTGCACCTCTCAACGAGCTTACAAAGAAGGATGTGCCTTTTGTTTGGGGTACCGCACAGGAAGAAGCCTTCACGGTATTGAAAGATAAGTTGACACATGCTCCTTTACTCCAACTTCCTGATTTTAATAAGACTTTTGAGCTTGAATGTGATGCTAGTGGACTTGGATTAGGAGGTGTGTTATTACAAGATGGAAAACCTGTTGCATACTTTTCTGAAAAATTGAGTGGGCCTAGTCTGAATTATTCTACTTATGATAAAGAATTATATGCTCTTGTTCGGACTTTAGAAACATGGCAACATTATTTATGGCCCAAAGAATTTGTTATACATTCTGATCATGAATCTTTGAAACATATTAAAAGTCAAGCTAAACTGAATCGTAGACATGCTAAATGGGTTGAATTCATTGAGACTTTCCCTTATGTCATTAAACACAAGAAGGGAAAAGAAAATGTTATTGCTGATGCATTGTCTCGTCGCTATACTATGCTTTCACAACTTGACTTCAAAATATTTGGTTTGGAGACCATCAAAGATCAATATGTGCATGATGCTGATTTTAAAGATGTAATGCAGAATTGTAAAGAAGGAAGAATGTGGAACAAGTTTGTCGTTAACGATGGATTTGTGTTTCGTGCTAACAAGCTATGCATTCCAGCTAGCTCCGTTCGTCTTTTGTTGTTGCAGGAGGCGCATGGAGGAGGATTAATGGGACACTTTGGCGTGAAGAAGACGGAGGACGTACTTGCTACACCCACAGCCCCTGCTGCTATACATACTGGACCAATTACTAGAGCTCGTGCACGCCAATTAAATTACCAGGTACTTTCGTTTCTTGGTAATGATTCTAATGTTCATGAGAATATGATGCTGCCTAAATTGGATACATTTGTTTTGCTTACAAATGAAGGGCCTAGCTTGGAGAAGGATGAACATTGGAGCAAGAACAAGCATGGAGATGATGGCATGCGCAAGGGAAACAAGAACGGAGTGACAAGTGATGATTTCAGGACTTTGAAGCCACCATAATGGGTGCATGAAGCCTTGGACGAAATATACAAGATGCCACTTCATAAATTTCGTCCCGAGGCTATTTTAGGTGCTGCGTCACCTTATTATTGGGCCAGGCCCATGTAATTTCGAAATACATAAGTATAGGCTATTTTTAGAGTCCGTATGTGTGGGGAAATAAGAGATAGGGTTGATTTCGGACCCCTCCACCAAGGGCCACGAAATTCCCCCCTCTTCCTCCATATATACAGCCCTTAGGGCATCGTTTAGACTTTGGGTTTTGTTTAGATTAAAAGTTCTCCATAGCTGCAACTTCGCGTACTTCGTTTGTGTTCAACGACCAGACAAAGGCGTCACAGAACCCCACCTTGATCAATAAAGCTTTCATCTTATATTCGCAATATCCAGATTGCAATCTTAGTTTCTTGCTTGTTCTTCGTTTGCTCGCAGGAAACAGACCCTCGTGGTCAGGTTGATCATGCTCCGGCGTGGTCAATAACCTCTCGGAGTTGGTTTAGCGATTGCTAAGGCGCGACGTCCTCGCACGTTCGTAGTCGGATCGTCAAAGTCGACTTCCACCAAAGCGAAATCCACCATCTCATCGAAAGACGGGACACCTTTGCCTCTATCACCATGCCATCTATCTTCTCCATGGCCTCTTCAAATCTGTTTAGCACGTCTTGCACCTGTCCACTCATCATTTGCTGAAATTTGTCATGCAAATCCTTATTCGATAAATTCTCCCAGTCAATCTCGTCGGCTTGTGATCCTGGCATGGTTAGCAGCAATAGAAACACACAAGAATATGATCCTACAGACTACTAACAAGAGGTAGTGGTGGGTGTCACAAATCCGTCAAGCAAATCTCAAATTCTTACCAGTTCTTACCCAGCAGCAGGCGGTGATCGGCAACCGTTGTAGTCAAAAACTCTCAAAGCTTGGATAGAGCGATTACCAGGGAGAGTCAAACGCACGACGTAGATGTATGTGGAGCTGGGAAGGTTTATAATATGGTAGCAAAAAGGGTCAGCAATAATCAATTCAGAGATGCAAAGTTGAATAAACGCTCAACGACGGTACTGTGCTGGTCCTAGGCTAGACTGTGCTAGAGACGCGAGCCTAGAACACCAACAAAATCACGGCGCGGCACGTAAACAAGGGAAAAGCACACTCTGGAATATTTTTTTCGCTCTTTTTTTTGCGCTCTTTTTTTTTGCGCTGCTTTTTTTTTGCGAAAAATCACTATAATGGCGAGTGTCTCAAAACTCTTCCTAGCTCAAACTGACAGGATGGGCACGAAATTTTTTCGACCAATTTTTTTTTCGACTGCCCTGACCCAAAAACTGGAAACGGGTCAAAAAAAACTTCCTATAATGGCACCTGTCTCAAAACACTCAGAAACACCTAAAAATAGGATAGCCAGAAATTTTTTCGAAAAATGCGTTTTCGTAAAATTTTGGGCCTAAACGGACCGTGGTTTCCGGACCTACTCCGGCAAGGAAACACGAATCGGAATCTAGATGGATCTCGAAAACAAACCTAATATGACAAGAACTCGGATTGGTGGTGGATATATGGTAGTAGATGGCAGCGGTGGTGATATATGACAGCGGTGGTGGTATATGGATACGGATTCGAAGCGGTGGCGGATAAGCGGCGGTGGTAGATGGCAGGGGTGATGATGATGGTGCGGCGGCGGCGTGACAACTTATGACCAGAACTCGAAACTCTAAAAGACTAGACTCTAAGACCAGCAACTAGACACGACGATGCAACCGCAAATTCAACAAAGCAAAACCCTAAAAAGATTATGCAAAGGCTCAGATTGGTTCGGATATGATGAACTAACCCTAATTTTTTTTTGTGGCTTTTTCGTGGACTATAGGTATGAAGAACAGACTCGATCTAAACTATGAAAAACTGTAAAATCTCACCGAGCAACCTGGAAATCTGATACCACTTGATAGAGGCAAAGGTGTCCCGTCTTTCGATGAGATGGTGGATTTCGCTTTGGTGGAAGTCGACTTTGACGATCCGACTACGAACGTGCGAGGACGTCGCGCCTTAGCAATCGCTAAACCAACTCCGAGAGGTTATTGACCACGCCGGAGCACGATCAACCTGACCACGAGGGTCTGTTTCCCGCGAGCAAACGAAGAACAAGCAAGAAACTAAGATTGCAATCTGGATATTGCGAATATAAGATGAAAGCTTTATTGATCAAGGTGGGGTTCTGTGACGCCTTTGTCTGGTCGTTGAACACAAACGAAGTACGCGAAGTTGCAGCTATGGCGAACTTTTAATCTAAACAAAACCCCAAAGTCTAAACGATGCCCTAAGGGCTGTATATATGGAGGAAGAGGGGGGGAATTTCGTGGCCCTTGGTGGAGGAGTCCAAAATCAACCCTATCTCTTGTTTCCCCACACATACGGACTCTAAAAATAGCCTATACTTATGTATTTCGAAATTACATGGGCCTGGCCCAATAATAAGGTGACGCAGCACCTAAAATAGCCTCGGGACGAAATTTATGAAGTGGCATCTTGTATATTTCGTCCAAGGCTTCATGCACCCATTATGGTGGCTTCAAAGTCCTGAAATCATCACTTGTAACTCCGTTCTTGTTCCCCTTGCGCATGCCATCATCTCCATGCTTGTTCTTGCTCCAATGTTCATCCTTCTCCAAGCTAGGCCCTTCATTTGTAAGCAAAACAAATGTATCCAATTTAGGCAGCATCATATTCTCATGAACATTAGAATCATTACCAAGAAACGAAAGTACCTGGTAATTTAGTTGGCGTGCACGAGCTCTAGTAATTGGTCCAGTATGTATAGCAGCAGGGGCTGTGGGTGTAACAATTGTATTGATGTCCTCATCATCCTCCCCTTCTTGAAATGAAGTCGTCCTCGACGGTCCATCTTCCTCACCCAAATAAGGCTTCAAATCTGCAATGTTAAAAGTGGGACTAACCCCAAAATCTGCAGGCAGCTCAAGTTTATATGCATTATCATTTATTTTCTCTAACACCTTAAAGGGACCATCAGCACGTGGCATTAGCTTTGATTTGCGCAAATCAGGAAATCTATCCTTACGCAAATGTAACCAAACAAGATCTCCAGGTGCAAACACAACATGTTTTCTACCCTTATCTCCAGCAAGTTTATATTTAGCATTCATACGCTCAATGTTTTCCTTAGTTAACTCATGCATTTTTAAAATCAATTCAGCACGTTGTTTAGCATCAAAATTAACCTTCTCCGAAGATGGAAGAGGCAACAAATCAATAGGTGCACGAGGTAGGAAACCAGACACAACTTCAAAATGGCACATCTTAGTAGTAGAATGCAATGAACGATTATAAGCAAATTCAATATGAGGCAAGCATTCCTCCCACATTTTCTTATTATTCTTCAAAACAGCCCTAAGCATAGTAGACAACGTTCTATTGACTACTTCAGTTTGTCCATCAGTTTGGGGGTGACAAGTAGTACTAAAAAGCAGTTTAGTCCCCAACTTAGCCCATAAACATCTCCAAAAGTGGCTAAGATATTTAGTATCATGATCTGAAACAATAGTATTTGACACACCATGCAAGCGAATAATTTCACGAAAGAACAAATCAGCAACATTAACAGCATCATCGCTTTTATGACATGGTATAAAGTGTGCCATTTTCGAGAATCTATCCACGACAACAAATATGCTATCCCTCCCCTTCTTTGTTCGAGGTAAACCTAAAACAAAGTCCATAGATATATCCTCCCAAGGAACACTAGGTACATGCAAAGGCATATATAAACCATGAGGATTGAGTCGTGACTTAGCTTTTTGACATGTAGTGCATCGAGCAATAAAACGCTCAACATCCCGTCTCATCTTTGGCCAAAAGAAATGTGTAGCAATTACGTCCTCCGTCTTCTTCACGCCAAAATGTCCCATTAATCCTCCTCCATGCGCTTCCTGCAACAACAAAAGACGAACGGAGCTAGCTGGAATGCATAGCTTGTTAGCACGAAACACAAATCCATCGTTAACGACAAACTTGTTCCACATTCTTCCTTCTTTACAATTCTGCATTACATCTTTAAAATCAGCATCATGCACATATTAATCTTTGATGGTCTCCAAACCAAATATTTTGAAGTCAAGTTGTGAAAGCATAGTATAGCGACGAGACAATGCATCAGCAATAACATTTTCTTTTCCCTTCTTGTGTTTAATGACATAAGGGAAAGTCTCAATGAATTCAACCCATTTAGCATGTCTACGATTCAGTTTAGCTTGACTTTTAATATGTTTCAAAGATTCATGATCAGAATGTATAACAAATTCTTTGGGCCATAAATAATGTTGCCAAGTTTCTAAAGTCCGAACAAGAGCATATAATTCTTTATCATAAGTAGAATAATTCAGACTAGGCCCACTCAATTTTTCAGAAAAGTATGCAACAGGTTTGCCATCTTGTAATAACACACCTCCTAATCCAATTCCACTAGCATCACATTCAAGCTCAAAAGTCTTATTAAAATCAGGAAGTTGGAGTAAAGGAGCATGTGTCAACTTATCTTTCAATACCGTGAAGGCTTCTTCCTGTGCGGTACCCCAAAGAAAAGGCACATCTTTCTTTGTAAGCTCATTGAGAGGTGCAGCAATGGTGCTAAAATCTCTCACAAAACGCCTATAGAATCCAGCGAGGCCAAGAAAACTCCTCACTTGTGTGACCGTTTTGGGCTGCGGCCAACTCTCAATAGCTTCAATCTTGGCTTTATCAACTTCAATTCCCTGTGGAGTAACAACATAGCCAAGAAAAGATACTCGGTCGGTGCAAAAGGTGCACTTCCCAAGGTTACCGAACAAACGTGCATCATGATGAGGACATCAATACAATTGTTACACCCACAGCCCCTGCTGCTATACATACTGGACCAATTACTAGAGCTCGTGCACGCCAACTAAATTACCAGGTACTTTCGTTTCTTGGTAATGATTCTAATGTTCATGAGAATATGATGCTGCCTAAATTGGATACATTTGTTTTGCTTACAAATGAAGGGCCTAGCTTGGAGAAGGATGAACATTGGAGCAAGAACAAGCATGGAGATGATGGCATGCGCAAGGGGAACAAGAACGGAGTTACAAGTGATGATTTCAGGACTTTGAAGCCACCATAATGGGTGCATGAAGCCTTGGACGAAATATACAAGATGCCACTTCATAAATTTCGTCCCGAGGCTATTTTAGGTGCTGCATCACCTTATTATTGGGCCAGGCCCATGTAATTTCGAAATACATAAGTATAGGCTATTTTTAGAGTCCGTATGTGTGGGGAAACAAGAGATAGGGTTGATTTCGGACCCCTCCACCAAGGGCCACGAAATTCCCCCCCTCTTCCTCCATATATACAGCCCTTAGGGCATCGTTTAGATTTTGGGTTTTGTTTAGATTAAAAGTTCGCCATAGCTGCAACTTCGCGTACTTCGTTTGTGTTCAACGACCAGACAAAGGCGTCATAGAACCCCACCTTGATCAATAAAGCTTTCATCTTATATTCGCAATATCCAGATTGCAATCTTAGTTTCTTGCTTGTTCTTCGTTTGCTTGCAGAAAACAGACCCTCGTGGTCAGGTTGATCGTGCTCCGGCGTGGTCAATAACCTCTCGGAGTTGGTTTAGCGATTGCTAAGGCGCGACGTCCTCGCACGTTCGTAGTCAGATCGTCAAAGTCGACTTCCACCAAAGCGAAATCCACCATCTCATCGAAAGACGGGACACCTTTGCCTCTATCACCTACACCTGGTTTCCACGCGTACCCTGGTTTATATTATTGAGCGGGTATTCGGAAACACTCTGGACTGTCGAGTCCAGAGGCTGAAGCGAAAAGGTCCGCCATGACAAATGTTTTACAGTCCAGCTAGGGACAAATATGTCAATTGAAGTACATAGCCATTTAGACTCAAATGCTTCTTCTTCTATACCATCCAACAGGTTGTGTAGCTTGCAATCCTGTTGGGAATATTTTGTGGCTAATCCTACCTGGTCATATACCAGACTAACGGGAATTTCTTTCCCATCTGACCCTACAGGTCCGACCCGGGCCATATGATTCGGTTCGAGCTTGGTATACCGTGTTTTCACCATGGCCCAAGCCTCCCTCGCACCTTCTCGATAGGCAGATAGTCAAAACCGGCAGACCTCGGGTAGGGGGTCCCGAACTATGTGTATAAGGCTAATGGTAACAGGAGGCGAGGGACACAATGTTTACCCAGGTTCGTGCCCTCTTGATAGAGGTAATACCCTACTTCCTGCTTGATTGATCTTGATGATATGAGTATTACAAGAGTTGATCTACCACGAGATCGTAGAGCTTAAATCCTAGAATCTAGCCTATGATTATAATTGTTCTTGTCCTACGGACTGAACCCTCCGGTTTATATAGACACCGGAGGGAGCTAGGGTTACACAGAGTCGGTTACAGAGAAAGGAGTCTTCATATCCGAATTGCCAAGCTTGCTTCCACGCAAAGGAGAGTCCCATCCGGACATGGGACAATGCCTTCTATCTTGTATCTTCATAGTCCAACAGTCCGGCATATGTGATGAGGACATCAATACAATTGTTACACCCACAGCCCCTGCTGCTATACATACTGGACCAATTACTAGAGCTCGTGCACGCCAACTAAATTACCAGGTACTTTCGTTTCTTGGTAATGATTCTAATGTTCATGAGAATATGATGCTGCCTAAATTGGATACATTTGTTTTGCTTACAAATGAAGGGCCTAGCTTGGAGAAGGATGAACATTGGAGCAAGAACAAGCTTGGAGATGATGGCATGCGCAAGGGAAACAAGAATGGAGTTACAAGTGATGATTTCAGGACTTTGAAGCCACCATAATGGGTGCATGAAGCCTTGGACGAAATATACAAGACGCCACTTCATAAATTTCGTCCCGAGGCTATTTTAGGTGCTGCGTCACCTTATTATTGGGCCAGGCCCATGTAATTTCGAAATACATAAGTATAGGCTATTTTTAGAGTCCGTATGTGTGGGGAAACAAGAGATAGGGTTGATTTCGGACCCCTCCACCAAGGGCCACGAAATTCCCCCCCTCTTCCTCCATATATACAGCCCTTAGGGCATCGTTTAGACTTTGGGGTTTTGTTTAGATTAAAAGTTCGCCATAGCTGCAACTTCGCGTACTTCGTTTGTGTTCAACGACCAGACAAAGGCGTCACAGAACCCCACCTTGATCAATAAAGCTTTCATCTTATATTCGCAATATATAGATTGCAATCTCAGTTTCTTGCTTGTTCTTCGTTTGCTCGCAGGAAACAGACCCTCGTGGTCAGGTTGATCATGCTCCGGCGTGGTCAATAACCTCTCGGAGTTGGTTTAGCGATTGCTAAGGCGCGACGTCCTCGCACGTTCGTAGTCGGATCGTCAAAGTCGACTTCCACCAAAGCGATATCCATCATCTCATCGAAAGACGGGACACCTTTGCCTCTATCAAGTGGTATCAGATTTCCAGGTTGCTCGGTGAGATTTTACAGTTTTTTAGTAGTTTAGATCGAGTCTGCTCTTCATACCTATAGTCCACGAAAAAGCCACAAAAAAAATTTAGGGTTAGTTCATCATATCCGAACCAATCTGAGCCTTGCATAATCTTTTTAGGGTTTTGCTTTGTTGAATTTGCGGTTGCATCGTCGTGTCTAGTTGCTGGTCTTAGAGTCTAGTCTTTTAGAGTTTCGAGTTCTGGTCATAAGTTGTCACGCCGCCGCCGCACCATCATCATCGCCCCTGCCATCTACCACCACCGCACCGAATCCGTATCCATATACCACCACCAATCCGTGTCCATATACCACCACCGATCCATATCCATATACTACCACCGCTACCACCACCGCTGCCATATACCACCACCAATCCGAGTTCTTTGCTTATTAGGTTTGTTTTCGGGATCCATCTAGATTCCGATTCGTGTTTCCTTGCCGGAGTAGGTTTCGGAAAAAAAAAAGAGTCGGGTAGCCACGCTCCGTTTCGTCCCAAAATTTTTCGAAAACGCATTTTTCGAAAAAATTTCTGGCTATCCTATTTTTAGGTGTTTCTGAGTGTTTTGAGACAGGTGCCATTATAGGAAGTTTTTTTGACCCGTTTCCAGTTTTTGGGTCCGGGCAGCCAAAAAAAAAAATTTGGTCGAAAAAATTTCGTGCCCATCCTGTTAGTTTGAGCTAGGAAGAGTTTTGAGACACTCGCCATTATAGTGATTTTTCGCAAAAAAAAAAAAGCAGCTCAAAAAAAAAAGAGCGCAAAATAAAAAAAAAGAGCGAAAAAAAAATTCAGAGTGTGCTTTTCCCTTGTTTACGTGCCGCGCCGTGATTTTGTTAGTGTTCTAGGCTCGCGTCTCTAGCACAGTCTAGCCTAGGACCAGCACAGTACCGTCGTTGAGCGTTTATTCAACTTTGCATCTCTGAATTGATTATTGCTGACCCTTTTTGCTACCATATTATAAGCCTTCCCAGCTCCACATACATCTACGTCGTGCGTTTGACTCTCCCTGGTAATCGCTCTATCCAAGCTTTGAGAGTTTTTGACTACAACGGTTGCCGATCACCGCCTGCTGCTGGGTAAGAACTGGTAAGAATTTGAGATTTGCTTGACGGATTTGTGACACCCACCACCACCATTTGTTCGTAGTCTGTAGGATCATATTCTTGTGTGTTTCTATTGCTGCTAACCATGCCAGGATCACAAGCCGACGAGATTAACTGGGAGAATTTATCGAACAAGGAGCTTCATGATAAGTTTCAGCAAATGATGACTGAACAGGTGCAAGATGTGCTGAACAATTTTGAAGAGGCCATGGAGAAGATCACTGGCCTTGAGAAGACGTTCGAAACAAAGCTCGATAACAAGTTTAATGAATTGCTCGCGCGTCTTCCACCACCACCACCCGCTGCACCTAACGCACCTCTCCAACAACAACAACAACGACTACCTCCACGTCGCGAAGCAGACCTCCGCCGAGCAAGCCGTGTTCCTCTTGCGTTTGGCCAAACTGTTGGTGCTGCTGTTGATACTTCTGTGGCTCCTGCTGCTGATGCGGAGGAGGATGATTATGTGGGAGATTATGAGGATGAGGTTGATCAAAATCAACACTACGTGCAGCCACCTGTACCACCACCAGCAGGTCGACCTCAGGTATATATTCGTAATGGTAGGCCTGCACCACCACCTCAGGTACGAGATGATGTCCATATTCCTAAACTGAAATTGAATATTCCACCATTTGAGGGAAGATATGTTCCTGATATATATCTTACTTGGGAGTTAGAAACTGAACAACGATTTACATGTTTACAATATCCTGAGGAGAGACGAGTTGCTGCTGCTGTTTGTGCTTTCACTAGTTTTGCATGTGTATGGTGGTCTGAACATTGTAGATTGTATCCTATTCCAACTACTTGGGCTGCTTTGAAAACTGCTATGCGTACGCGTTGGGTTCCACCATATTATCAACGTGAATTGCTTCAAAAATTGCAGCGTTTAAGACAAGGAAAAAAATTCTGTAGAAGAATATTATCAGGAATTACAAACTGGCATGATTAGATGTGGTATTGTTGAGGAGAATGAAGCTATGCTTGCACGTTTTCTGGGTGGACTAAATAGAGAGATTCAGACCATTCTAGACTATAAGGAGTATACTAATATCACTCGTTTATTCCATCTTGCTTGTAAAGCTGAACGTGAAGTGCAGGATCGACAAGCATTAGGGCGAACTAACTTTTCTGCAGGCCGACCTTCATCATGGACACCACGTGCATCTTCTACTTCAACTGCACCAGCACCTCCATCCGGTGCCACCTCCAGCCGTGATACAAGAAAACAGGCACAACCACCATTATCTGCCAAGAGCGCACCTGCGGGGCCTGCACAGCGTTCTTCTTCTTCCATGGCATCAACAGGGCACACAAGTGATATTATTTGTCGTCGTTGTAAGGGAGGAGGTCATTATGCGAGAGAATGCAAATCTCCGCGTGTGATGATTGCTACCGCGGATGGTGGATATGAGTCCGCTAGTGACTATGATGAGGAGACTTTGGCTCTTATTACACGTGAAGAACATGGTGGAGATGATTCTGATCATGAGACGCAATACATGGCTCCTGAAGACGCTGACAGGTATGAATGTCTAGTTGCTCAACGTGTTTTGAGTGTGCAGGTCACACAAGCTGAGCAAAATCAGAGGCACAATTTGTTCCATACCAAGGGAGTTGTGAAGGAACGTTCTGTGCGTGTCATAATAGACGGAGGGAGCTGCAACAACTTGGCTAGCATGGAGATGGTGGAGAAGCTTTCTCTCACCACAAGACCACATCCACATCCTTACTACATCCAATGGTTCAACAACAGCGGCAAGGTTAAGGTAACACGTACTGTTCGTGTGCATTTTAGTATCTCTACATATGCTGATTATGTTGATTGTGATGTGGTACCTATGCAAGCATGTTCCTTATTACTTGGTAGACCATGGCAATTTGATAAAAATTCTGTACACCATGGTAGAAACAATCACTATACTCTTGTTCATAAGGATAAAAATATTACTTTGCTTCCTATGACTCCTGATTCCATTTTGAAAGATGATATTAATAGAGCTAATAAAGCACAACAGGAGAAGAATAAGAGTGAAAATGAGATTGTGGCAAAAGAATTTGAGCAACAAATGAAGCCTAATAATAAACCATCTAGTGTTGCTTCTGAAATTAAATTGAAAAGTGCATGTTTATTTGCCACCAAATCTGATATTGATGAGCTAGATTTCAGCAAATCTGTTTGCTATGCTTTTGTGTGCAAAGAGGCATTATTTTCATTCGAGGACGTGCCTTCCTCTTTGCCTCCTGCTGTCACTAACATTTTGCAGGAGTTCGCTGACGTTTTTCCACAAGACGTGCCACCGGGATTACCGCCTATTCGAGGGATTGAGCATCAGATTGACTTAATTCCCGGTGCTTCACTGCCAAACCGTGCACCATACCGTACCAATCCAGAGGAGACGAAGGAGATTATGCGTCAAGTACAAGAGCTTCTCGACAAAGGTTATATACGCGAATCCCTTAGTCCTTGTGCTGTTCCTATTATTCTAGTGCCGAAAAAGGATGGTACATCACGTATGTGTGTTGATTGCAGAGGCATTAATAATATTACTATTCGTTATCGTCATCCTATTCCTAGGCTAGATGATATGTGATAGAGGCAGAGGTGTCCCGTCTTTCGATGAGATGGTGGATTTCGCTTTGATGGAAGTCGACTTTGACGATCCGACTACGAACGTGCGAGGACGTCGCGCCTTAGCAATCGCTAAACCAACTCCGAGAGGTTATTGACCACGCCGGAGCACGATCAACCTGACCACGAGGGTCTGTTTCCTGCGAGCAAACGAAGAACAAGCAAGAAACTAAGATTGCAATCTGGATATTGCGAATATAAGATGAAAGCTTTATTGATCAAGGTGGGGTTCTGTGACGCCTTTGTCTGGTCGTTGAACACAAACGAAGTACGCGAAGTTGCAGCTATGGCGAACTTTTAATCTAAACAAAACCCAAAGTCTAAACGATGCCCTAAGGGCTGTATATATGGAGGAAGAGGGGGGAATTTCGTGGCCCTTGGTGGAGGGGTCCGAAATCAACCCTATCTCTTGTTTCCCCACACATACGGACTCTGAAAATAGCCTATACTTATGTATTTCGAAATTACATGGGCCTGGCCCAATAATAAGGTGACGCAGCACCTAAAATAGCCTCGGGACGAAATTTATGAAGTGGCATCTTGTATATTTCGTCCAAGGCTTCATGCACCCATTATGGTGGCTTCAAAGTCCTGAAATCATCACTTGTAACTCCGTTCTTGTTCCCCTTGCGCATGCCATCATCTCCATGCTTGTTCTTGCTCCAATGTTCATCCTTCTCCAAGCTAGGCCCTTCATTTGTAAGCAAAACAAATGTATCCAATTTAGGCAGCATCATATTCTCATGAACATTAGAATCATTACCAAGAAACGAAAGTACCTGGTAATTTAGTTGGCGTGCACGAGCTCTAGTAATTGGTCCAGTATGTATAGCAGCAGGGGCTGTGGGTGTAACAATTGTATTGATGTCCTCATCAGAATAGGCGGTAATCCCGGTGGCACGTCTTGTGGAAAGACGTCAGCGAACTCCTGCAAAATGTTAGTGACAGCAGGAGGCAAAGAGGAAGGCACGTCCTCGAATGAAAATAATGCCTCTTTGCACACAAAAGCATAGCAAACAGATTTGGTGAAATCTAGCTCATCAATATCAGATTTGGTGGCAAATAAACATGCACTTTTCAATTTAATTTCAGAAGCAACACTAGATGGTTTATTATTAGGCTTCATTTGTTGCTCAAATTCTTTTGCCACAATCTGATTTTCACTCTTATTCGTCTCCTGTTTTGTTTTATTAGCTCTATTAATATCATCTTTCAAAATGGAATCAGGAGTCATAGGAAGCAAAGTAATATTTTTATCCTTATGAACAAGAGTATAGTGATTGTTTCTACCATGGTGTACAGAATTTTTATCAAATTGCCATGGTCTACCAAGTAATAAGGAACATGCTTGCATAGGTACCACATCACAATCAACATAATCAGCATATGTAGAGATACTAAAATGCACACGAACAGTACGTGTTACCTTAACCTTGCCGCTGTTGTTGAACCATTGGATGTAGTAAGGATGTGGATGTGGTCTTGTGGTGAGAGAAAGCTTCTCCACCATCTCCATGCTAGCCAAGTTGTTGCAGCTCCCTCCGTCTATTATGACACGCACAGAACGTTCCTTCACAACTCCCTTGGTATGGAACAAATTGTGCCTCTGATTTTGCTCAGCTTGTGTGACCTGCACACTCAAAACACGTTGAGCAACTAGACATTCATACCTGTCAGCGTCTTCAGGAGCCATGTATTGCGTCTCATGATCAGAATCATCTCCACCATGTTCTTCACGTGTAATAAGAGCCAAAGTCTCCTCATCATAGTCACTAGCGGACTCATATCCACCATCCGCGGTAGCAATCATCACACGCGGAGATTTGCATTCTCTCGCATAATGACCTCCTCCCTTACAACGACGACAAATAATATCACTTGTGTGCCCTGTTGATGCCATGGAAGAAGAAGAACGCTGTGCAGGCCCCGCAGGTGCGCTCTTGGCAGATAATGGTGGTTGTGCCTGTTTTCTTGTATCACGGCTGGAGGTGGCACCGGATGGAGGTGCTGGTGCAGTTGAAGTAGAAGATGCACGTGGTGTCCATGATGAAGGTCGGCCTGCAGAAAAGTTAGTTCGCGCCAATGCTTGTCGATCCTGCACTTCACGTTCAGCTTTACAAGCAAGATGGAATAAACGAGTGATATTAGTATACTCCTTATAGTCTAGAATGGTCTGAATCTCTCTATTTAATCCACCTAGAAAACGTGCAAGCATAGCTTCATTCTCCTCAACAATTGATGAGGACATCAATACAATTGTTACACCCACAGCCCCTGCTGCTATACATACTGGACCAATTACTAGAGCTCGTGCACGCCAACTAAATTACCAGGTACTTTCGTTTCTTGGTAATGATTCTAATGTTCATGAGAATATGATGCTGCCTAAATTGGATACATTTGTTTTGCTTACAAATGAAGGGCCTAGCTTGGAGAAGGATGAACATTGGAGCAAGAACAAGCATGGAGATGATGGCATGCGCAAGGGAAACAAGAACGGAGTTACAAGTGATGATTTCAGGACTTTGAAGCCACCATAATGGGTGCATGAAGCCTTGGACGAAATATACAAGATGCCACTTCATAAATTTCATCCCGAGGCTATTTTAGGTGCTGCGTCACCTTATTATTGGGCCAGGCCCATGTAATTTCGAAATACATAAGTATAGGCTATTTTTAGAGTCCGTATGTGTGGGGAAACAAGAGATAGGGTTGATTTCGGACTCCTCCACCAAGGGCCACGAAATTCCCCCCTCTTCCTCCATATATACAGCCCTTAGGGCATCGTTTAGACTTTGGGGTTTTGTTTAGATTAAAAGTTCGCCATAGCTGCAACTTCGCGTACTTCGTTTGTGTTCAACGACCAGACAAAGGCGTCACAGAACCCCACCTTGATCAATAAAGCTTTCATCTTATATTCGCAATATCTAGATTGCAATCTCAGTTTCTTGCTTGTTCTTCGTTTGCTCGCAGGAAACAGACCCTCGTGGTCAGGTTGATCGTGCTCCGGCGTGGTCAATAACCTCTCGGAGTTGGTTTAGCGATTGCTAAGGCGCGACGTCCTCGCACGTTCGTAGTCGGATCGTCAAAGTCGACTTCCACCAAAGCGATATCCATCATCTCATCGAAAGACGGGACACCTTTGCCTCTATCAATATGCATATAGTCCGGCTGTCCGAGGACCCCTTAATCCAGGACTCCCTCAGTAGCCCCCGAACCAGGCTTCAATGATGATGAGTCCGGCGCGCAGATTGTCTTCGGCATTGCAAGGCGGGTTCCTTCTCTGAACTCTTCAAAGTACCTGTTGTAAATAGCAGTGTCCGGCTTCCCGTTTAATGTTACGCTCATCGGCTTCTGCACCTTAATAGTCTCAGCCTCCACGTGTCGAACGAATGCGAGAAGTCAGGGCATTTTACATTTGCCACCGTAACCATGTAAACAAATTGTCTATTAAAGAGACGGGGATCTTCAGATCCAATCTAAACCATCTTCCCCAAGTGAGGAATCATCAGAGCGCGCCCGAAAAAGCCACTCCCACATGGCCGGCGCTCGCAGCTCTTCCTCCCGCTCTCGCAACACCAAGCCGGGCGATTGGGAGAAGTGTACCGTATCCCACGGCCGATTAGTGAAATTGCAAACCCAAGGGTTTCTACCTCCTGCATATCTAGTCCTAGTTCGAGACGGATTGGCTTCCTTCGATGGCGGGGAGCAAGCGAAGAATTTTCCCAACCCATCCAGGGGGAGCGAGGATGCCCTGTTTCCTACTTACTGAGGGGTGTCGGACTTCCAATCCATTCGTTCCTTCGTGGGCTTCTGGAGTTCTACAGCCTCCAGCTGCACAACTTCACACCTGCCTCCATCCTGCACATCGCAGGTTACCTCGCTCTCTGCGAGCTATTTCTGGGTTGCGAATCCCATTTTGAGCTATGGAAGAAGCTGTTCTGCCTCGTCTCCCGTAATCAAGGGGGATCAATATTCCAAGTGGGCGGAGCCGAGATATGGAGCATCGCCGGGACCGGATACTTATCCGGCATACCGAAGAAGGTATCTAAATAATGGCCTTCCGAGTGGTTTTATATTGAGGAAGTCTCCCTTCCCGACCCAATCTGAATGGGTCTTCCTGAGTTTACGAACGCTCCGGTGAGAAAATGCCTCAACTGGCGTCCTTGGAGCCTCAGAGAGGAAGATAGCAGGGAGGTCCTTCAATTGATGAGCAAGATAAGAATGCTCGCTAAGTCTGGATTATCAATAGTCGAGGTTATGGTGATATCCATAATGTGGGGGGTTCAGCCACTCTAATACTGAGGGAGTCCCATGTGGCACTTCAATGGAGAAGACGACGCCACCCGCTACAGTCGGAAGGGTCTGGACTCCACCACTGCTCTGGTGGAAATACTGTCCGGTTTATACAAGGGGGAAAGAGAGGAGTTCATCCGCATCAAGCCATGAGATGGATTTTCCATGCACAACCCTCCCAGCTGGGTGAGCTGCCATCCATTACTCTACTCTATTCATTCCCTCACTCTTGTTTTTTCATAAATATTTACTCCTTCCATTTATAACAGGAATGGCGGAAAATAACAGGGAGTTCCATAGCCCGGCACCACAGCCAGAGGACCATAACCGGGCCCTTGACCTCGGATTCGAAGAGGATCCGGATATATTCGTGGAGCTCGTGGAAGGGGTATTTCACCAGGCGAGCTGTGACGGCGCAGAAGTGGCCATCATTGCTGACTATCCCGGCCTCCTCCCTGCATCGCATGTAAGTAAACAAGAGACTTATCGTCCGGAAAGAATTTACTCCTTCCGTCTTACCTACTGCACAATTCGTATGCTCTAAAGGGAAGACGATTGGCGCGCCAAGCTGAACCCGAGGCGACTCGCCAAAAAGGGGCGCCCGTGTCGGGTAGGCCTTCAAAAAGAAAGGCGACCAGAAACATGGCGGAGCCGTCATCAAGGAGGTATGGCTTCAAACATGCTCCGTGGTTGTCATCTTAAAGTATGACACTATCCGTTGTGCTTTAGCAGAAGAACATCCACCGGACTATGTCCGGGGATCCTGCCAACCGTGCCTCTACTAGCCAGATTCTGTACCCGGTCTCGAGGATGGAGGCCAACACGGAAGTGACACCGGACTGTCCTCATACAGAGGATTCAGACAGAATGTCCGTTACAAATTCTGAAGTGGAGAGCGCCATGAATCATCGGCGCCGGCGGGCCGCACTCCGCGACCCTGGTTTTTTCAGAAGAGACTTTTAGTGCCTTCAACTCGGGTGATGCGTACATCCGAGCCGCTCAGGATGTTCTTGCTAGAGGCATGGTCCAGTATTTGAGAGATATATGGGTAAGTATAAAAATATGATAATTATGTATATCAGTAGCCCGTGAGACTTGAAGCAGTTGGTACAACTGATTTAAGGATCATTGTCTGAATAGGTTCTCTCGGAGAAGAACAACATGTTGTCTTAAGAGCTGGAAGAGTGTCGAACCCAGCTAACGGCCGCTATGGCCGAGCTGTCAAAATCCGAAAAGGCATCAACTGGTATGTATTCCCGAATTGAGAAAAACAATATTGTATGTATAAACCAGTAATGCTAATAATATCTGTTGACCAAAATCCTCAGATAATCCAAAACAGAATCCGGGAAACCCACAAGAGGGTGAACAAGGAGCGCAAAGGCAAGCAGCCATTGGCGAGCGTGTACTTACACGGGTCATACAGGAGAAAAACAAACTCCGAGATGCCAATACCCAGCTGGTGAAGAATTGAAAGATGTTCGGGCCCAACTGGCTGACTCCGTGAAGGAAAATAAGAGGCTTCAACGCGACATTAGTATGTGCTCAAACAAATATTTATATAGTTCGGCAAAGTTAGGAACTAACAGAGGTATGTCTGTAGGTATGCTTACTGGCCGTCCCGAAGAGGAGATGCCCGGATCTTCAGGCGATCTGCTACAAGAGCTTTCGCAACTGCACGAGCAAGTTCGGCAGGTCATGCGGAGTGTCGCCAAGGCCTTGTGGCTATCCTCCTCCCTACCAGGAAATATGGGGGAGCTTGTACAGCTTTTCAAGGGAGCGCGGCGGCGTTTCCGACTATGGAAGATATCTGCCTGTCGAGAAGGTGCGAGGGAGGCTTGGGCCATGGTGAAAACACGGTATACCAAGCTCGATCTGAATCATATGGCCCGAGTCAGACCTGTAGGGTCAGATGGGAAAGAAATTCCCGTTAGTCTGGTATATGACCAGGTAGGATTAGCCGCAAAATATTCCCAACAGGATTGCAAGCTAGACAACCTGTTGGATGGTATAGAAGAAGAAGCATTTGAGTCTAAATGACTATGTACTTCAATTGACATATTTGTCCCTAGCCGGATTGTAAAACATTTGTCATGGCGGACCTTTTTGCTTCAACCTCTGGACTCGACAGTCCGAAGTGTTTCTGAATACCCGCTCGGTAATATAAACCGGGGAACGCGTGGAAACTAGGCGTAGGGGTCATAATTTCTTGAACTGACAAGTACCCAACTAGCTATGTTATATTACATGGATAGTAAGAAACATCTTCCATAGAGAATAGTTTCGTTAAGGGTTCCTTTCCCTGGGTACGCATGCACTAACGTGCATGTCCGAAATGCTATCGAAAAGTGTAGTATATGTAACATCTGGGGGTTTATATTGTGATAGGTAAAAAACATTTTTAGTCCACCGACCGAATATTCCCTTAAGAACGCTAGCTTTCGGCTTCACCCAGTCTGAGGTACACGTCCAGAGTGATAGAGGCTAAGGTGTCCCGTCTTTCGATGAGATGATGGATATCACTTTGGTGGAAGTCGACTTTGACGATCCGACTACGAACGTGCGAGGACGTCGCGCCTTAGCAATCGCTAAACCAACTCCGAGAGGTTATTGACCACGCCGGAGCACGATCAACCTGACCACGAGGGTCTGTTTCCTGCGAGCAAACGAAGAACAAGCAAGAAACTGAGATTGCAATCTGGATATTGCGAATATAAGATGAAAGCTTTATTGATCAAGGTGGGGTTCTGTGACGCCTTTGTCTGGTCGTTGAACACAAACGAAGTACGCGAAGTTGCAGCTATGGCGAACTTTTAATCTAAACAAAACCCAAAGTCTAAACGATGCCCTAAGGGCTGTATATATGGAGGAAGAGGGGGGAATTTCGTGGCCCTTGGTGGAGGAGTCCGAAATCAACCCTATCTCTTGTTTCCCCACACATACGGACTCTAAAAATAGCCTATACTTATGTATTTCGAAATTACATGGGCCTGGCCCAATAATAAGGTGACGCAGCACCTAAAATAGCCTCGGGACGAAATTTAGGAAGTGGCATCTTGTATATTTCGTCCAAGGCTTCATGCACCCATTATGGTGGCTTCAAAGTCCTGAAATCATCACTTGTAACTCCGTTCTTGTTCCCCTTGCGCATGCCATCATCTCCATGCTTGTTCTTGCTCCAATGTTCATCCTTCTCCAAGCTAGGCCCTTCATTTGTAAGCAAAACAAATGTATCCAATTTAGGCAGCATCATATTCTCATGAACATTAGAATCATTACCAAGAAACGAAAGTACCTGGTAATTTAGTTGGCGTGCACGAGCTCTAGTAATTGGTCCAGTATGTATAGCAGCAGGGGCTGTGGGTGTAACAATTGTATTGATGTCCTCATCACCAAACCAAATATTTTGAAGTCAAGTTGTGAAAGCATAGTATAGCGACGAGACAAAGCATCAGCAGTAACATTTTCTTTTCCCTTCTTGTGTTTAATGACATAAGGGAAAGTCTCAATGAATTCAACCCATTTAGCATGTCTACGATTCAGTTTAGCTTGACTTTTAATATGTTTCAATGATTCATGATCAGAATGTATAACAAATTCTTTGGGCCATAAATAATGTTGCCATGTTTCTAAAGTCCGAACAAGAGCATATAATTCTTTATCATAAGTAGAATAATTCAGACTAGGCCCACTCAATTTTTCAGAAAAGTATGCAACAGGTTTGCCATCTTGTAATAACACACCTCCTAATCCAATTCCACTAGCATCACATTCAAGCTCAAAAGTCTTATTAAAATCAGGAAGTTGGAGTAAAGGAGCATGTGTCAACTTATCTTTCAATACCGTGAAGGCTTCTTCCTGTGCGGTACCCCAAAGAAAAGGCACATCTTTCTTTGTAAGCTCATTGAGAGGTGCAGCAATGGTGCTAAAATCTCTCACAAAACGCCTATAGAATCCAGCGAGGCCAAGAAAACTCCTCACTTGTGTGACCGTTTTGGGCTGCGGCCAACTCTCAATAGCTTCAATCTTGGCTTTATCAACTGCAATTCCCTGTGGAGTAACAACATAGCCAAGAAAAGATACTCGGTCGGTGCAAAAGGTGCACTTCCCAAGGTTACCGAACAAACGTGCATCACGTAGAGCAATAAAAACAGCACGTAAATGTTCCAAATGTTCTTCCAAAGATCTGCTATAAATCAATATGTCATCAAAGTAAACTACCACAAATCGTCCAATGAAAGCACGTAAAACTTCGTTCATTAATCTCATGAAAGTACTAGGTGCATTAGTTAACCCAAAAGGCATGACTAACCACTCATATAATCCAAACTTAGTTTTAAATGCTGTTTTCCATTCATCCCCTAATTTCATACGAATTTGATGGTATCCACTACGCAAATCAACTTTGGAGAATATTGTAGAGCCACTCAATTCATCAAGCATATCATCTAGCCTAGGAATAGGATGACGATAACGAATAGTAATATTATTAATGCCTCTACAATCAACACACATACGCGATGTACCATCCCTTTTCGGCACTAGAATAATAGGAACAGCACAAGGACTAAGTGATAGAGGCAAAGGTGTCCCGTCTTTCGATGAGATGGTGAATTTCGCTTTGGTCAAAGTCGACTTTGACGATCCGACTACGAACGTGCGAGGACGTCGCGCCTTAGCAATCGCTAAACCAACTCCGAGAGGTTATTGACCACGCCGGAGCACGATCAACCTGACCACGAGGGTCTGTTTCCTGCGAGCAAACGAAGAACAAGCAAGAAACTAAGATTGCAATCTGGATATTGTGAATATAAGATGGAAGCTTTATTGATCAAGGTGGGGTTCTGTGACGCCTTTGTCTGGTCGTTGAACACAAACGAAGTACGCGAAGTTGCAGCTATGGCGAACTTTTAATCTAAACAAAACCCAAAGTCTAAACGATGCCCTAAGGGCTGTATATATGGAGGAAGAGGGGGGAATTTCGTGGCCCTTGGTGGAGGGGTCCGAAATCAACCCTATCTCTTGTTTCCCCACACATACGGACTCTAAAAATAGCCTATACTTATGTATTTCGAAATTACATGGGCCTGGCCCAATAATAAGGTGACGCAGCACCTAAAATAGCCTCGGGACGGAATTTAGGAAGTGGCATCTTGTATATTTCGTCCAAGGCTTCATGCACCCATTATGGTGGCTTCAAAGTCCTGAAATCATCACTTGTAACTCCGTTCTTGTTCCCCTTGCGCATGCCATCATCTCCATGCTTGTTCTTGCTCCAATGTTCATCCTTCTCCAAGCTAGGCCCTTCATTTGTAAGCAAAACAAATGTATCCAATTTAGGCAGCATCATATTCTCATGAACATTAGAATCATTACCAAGAAACGAAAGTACCTGGTAATTTAGTTGGCGTGCACGAGCTCTAGTAATTGGTCCAGTATGTATAGCAGCAGGGGCTGTGGGTGTAACAATTGTATTGATGTCCTCATCATCCTCCCCTTCTTGAAATGAAGTCGTCCTCGACGAAAGTTCATCTTCCTCACCCAAATAAGGCTTCAAATCTGCAATGTTAAAAGTGGGACTAACCCCAAAATCTGCAGGCAGCTCAAGTTTATATGCATTATCATTTATTTTCTCTAACACCTTAAAGGGACCATCAGCACGTGGCATTAGCTTTGATTTGCGCAAATCATGAAATCTATCCTTACGCAAATGTAACCAAACAAGATCTCCAGGTGCAAACACAACATGTTTTCTACCCTTATCTCCAGCAAGTTTATATTTAGCATTCATACGCTCAATGTTTTCCTTAGTTAACTCATGCATTTTTAAAATCAATTCAGCACGTTGTTTAGCATCAAAATTAACCTTCTCCGAAGATGGAAGAGGCAACAAATCAATAGGTGCACGAGGTAGGAAACCATACACAACTTCAAAAGGGCACATCTTAGTAGTAGAATGCAATGAACGATTATAAGCAAATTCAATATGAGGCAAGCATTCCTCCCACATTTTCTTATTATTCTTCAAAACAGCCCTAAGCATAGTAGACAACGTTCTATTGACTACTTCAGTTTGTCCATCAGTTTGGGGGTGACAAGTAGTACTAAAAAGCAGTTTAGTCCCCAACTTAGCCCATAAACATCTCCAAAAGTGGCTAAGAAATTTAGTATCACGATCTGAAACAATAGTATTCGGCACACCATGCAAGCGAATAATTTCACGAAAGAACAAATCAGCAATATTAACATCATCATCGCTTTTATGACATGGTATAAAGTGTGCCATTTTCGAGAATCTATCCACGACAACAAATATGCTATCCCTCCCCTTCTTTGTTCGAGGTAAACCTAAAACAAAGTCCATAGATATATCCTCCCAAGGAACACTAGGTACAGGCAAAGGCATATATAAACCATGAGGATTGAGTCGTGACTTAGCTTTTTGACATGTAGTGCAGCGAGCAATAAAACGCTCAACATCCCGTCTCATCTTTGGCCAAAAGAAATGTGTAGCAAGTACGTCCTCCGTCTTCTTCACGCCAAAGTGTCCCATTAATCCTCCTCCATGCGCCTCCTGCAACAACAAAAGACGAACGGAGCTAGCTGGAATGCATAGCTTGTTAGCACGAAACAAAAATCCATCGTTAACAACAAACTTGTTCCACATTCTTCCTTCTTTACAATTCTGCATTACATCTTTAAAATCAGCATCATGCACATATTAATCTTTGATGGTCTCCAAACCAAATATTTTGAAGTCAAGTTGTGAAAGCATAGTATAGCGACGAGACAATGCATCAGCAATAACATTTTCTTTTCCCTTCTTGTGTTTAATGACATAAGGGAAAGTCTCAATGAATTCAACCCATTTAGCATGTCTACGATTCAGTTTAGCTTGACTTTTAATATGTTTCAAAGATTCATGATCAGAATGTATAACAAATTCTTTGGGCCATAAATAATGTTGCCATGTTTCTAAAGTCCGAACAAGAGCATATAATTCTTTATCATAAGTAGAATAATTCAGACTAGGCCCACTCAATTTTTCAGAAAAGTATGCAACAGGTTTGCCATCTTGCAATAACACACCTCCTAATCCAATTCCACTAGCATCACATTCAAGCTCAAAAGTCTTATTAAAATCAGGAAGTTGGAGTAAAGGAGCATGTGTCAACTTATCTTTCAATACCGTGATGGCTTCTTCCTGTGCGGTACCCCAAAGAAAAGGCACATCTTTCTTTGTAAGCTCATTGAGAGGTGCAGCAATGGTGCTGAAATCTCTCACAAAACGCCTATAGAATCCAGCGAGGCCAAGAAAACTCCTCACTTGTTTGACCGTTTTGGGTTGCGGCCAACTCTCAATAGCTTCAATCTTGGCTTTATCAACTTCAATTCCCTGTGGAGTAACAACATAGCCAAGAAAAGATACTCGGTCGGTGCAAAAGGTGCACTTCCCAAGGTTACCGAACAAACGTGCATCACGTAGAGCAATAAAAACAGCACGTAAATGTTCCAAATGTTCTTCCAAAGATCTGCTATAAATCAATATGTCATCAAAGTAAACTACCACAAATCGTCCAATGAAAGCACGTAAAACTTCGTTCATTAATCTCATGAAAGTACTAGGTGCATTAGTTAACCCAAAAGGCATGACTAACCACTCATATAATCCAAACTTAGTTTTAAATGCTGTTTTCCATTCATCCCCTAATTTCATACGAATTTGATGGTATCCACTACGCAAATCAACTTTGGAGAATATTGTAGAGCCACTCAATTCATCAAGCATATCATCTAGCCTAGGAATAGGATGACGATAACGAATAGTAATATTATTAATGCCTCTACAATCAACACACATACGCGATGTACCATCCCTTTTCGGCACTAGAATAATAGGAACAGCACAAGGACTAAGTGATAGAGGCAAAGGTGTCCCGTCTTTCGATGAGATGGTGAATTTCGCTTTGGTCAAAGTCGACTTTGACGATCCGACTACGAACGTGCGAGGACGTCGCGCCTTAGCAATCGCTAAACCAACTCCGAGAGGTTATTGACCACGCCGGAGCACGATCAACCTGACCACGAGGGTCTGTTTCCTGCGAGCAAACGAAGAACAAGCAAGAAACTAAGATTGCAATCTGGATATTGTGAATATAAGATGGAAGCTTTATTGATCAAGGTGGGGTTCTGTGACGCCTTTGTCTGGTCGTTGAACACAAACGAAGTACGCGAAGTTGCAGCTATGGCGAACTTTTAATCTAAACAAAACCCAAAGTCTAAACGATGCCCTAAGGGCTGTATATATGGAGGAAGAGGGGGGAATTTCGTGGCCCTTGGTGGAGGGGTCCGAAATCAACCCTATCTCTTGTTTCCCCACACATACGGACTCTAAAAATAGCCTATACTTATGTATTTCGAAATTACATGGGCCTGGCCCAATAATAAGGTGACGCAGCACCTAAAATAGCCTCGGGACGAAATTTATGAAGTGGCATCTTGTACATTTCGTCCAAGGCTTCATGCACCCATTATGGTGGCTTCAAAGTCCTGAAATCATCACTTGTAACTCCGTTCTTGTTTCCCTTGCGCATGCCATCATCTCCATGCTTGTTCTTGCTCCAATGTTCATCCTTCTCCAAGCTAGGCCCTTCATTTGTAAGCAAAACAAATGTATCCAATTTAGGCAGCATCATATTCTCATGAACATTAGAATCATTACCAAGAAACGAAAGTACCTGGTAATTTAGTTGGCGTGCACGAGCTCTAGTAATTGGTCCAGTATGTATAGCAGCAGGGGCTGTGGGTGTAACAATTGTATTGATGTCCTCATCATTAGTCCTTGTGCTGTTCCTATTATTCTAGTGCCGAAAAAGGATGGCACATCACGTATGTGTGTTGATTGTAGAGGCATTAATAATATTACTATTCGTTATCGTCATCCTATTCCTAGGCTAGATGATATGCTTGATGAATTGAGTGGCTCTACAATATTCTCCAAAGTTGATTTGCGTAGTGGCTACCATCAAATTCGTATGAAATTGGGAGATGAATGGAAAACAGCATTTAAAACTAAGTTTGGATTATATGAGTGGTTAGTCATGCCTTTTGGGTTAACTAATGCACCTAGTACTTTCATGAGATTAATGAACGAAGTTTTACGTGCTTTCATTGGACGATTTGTGGTAGTTTACTTTGATGACATATTGATTTATAGCAGATCTTTGGAAGAACATTTGGAACATTTACGTGCTGTTTTTATTGCTCTACGTGATGCACGTTTGTTCGGTAACCTTGGGAAGTGCACCTTTTGCACCGACCGAGTATCTTTTCTTGGCTATGTTGTTACTCCACAGGGAATTGAAGTTGATAAAGCCAAGATTGAAGCTATTGAGAGTTGGCCGCAACCCAAAACGGTCAAACAAGTGAGGAGTTTTCTTGGCCTCGCTGGATTCTATAGGCGTTTTGTGAGAGATTTCAGCACCATTGCTGCACCTCTCAATGAGCTTACAAAGAAAGATGTGCCTTTTCTTTGGGGTACCGCACAGGAAGAAGCCATCACGGTATTGAAAGATAAGTTGACACATGCTCCTTTACTCCAACTTCCTGATTTTAATAAGACTTTTGAGCTTGAATGTGATGCTAGTGGAATTGGATTAGGAGGTGTGTTATTGCAAGATGGCAAACCTGTTGCATACTTTTCTGAAAAATTGAGTGGGCCTAGTCTGAATTATTCTACTTATGATAAAGAATTATATGCTCTTGTTCGGACTTTAGAAACATGGCAACATTATTTATGGCCCAAAGAATTTGTTATACATTCTGATCATGAATCTTTGAAACATATTAAAAGTCAAGCTAAACTGAATCGTAGACATGCTAAATGGGTTGAATTCATTGAGACTTTCCCTTATGTCATTAAACACAAGAAGGGAAAAGAAAATGTTATTGCTGATGCATTGTCTCGTCGCTATACTATGCTTTCACAACTTGACTTCAAACTATTTGGTTTGGAGACCATCAAAGATCAATATGTGCATGATGCTGATTTTAAAGATGTAATGCAGAATTGTAAAGAAGGAAGAATGTGGAACAAGTTTGTCGTTAACGATGGATTTGTGTTTCGTGCTAACAAGCTATGCATTCCAGCTAGCTCCGTTCGTCTTTTGTTGTTGCAGGAAGCGCATGGAGGAGGATTAATGGGACATTTTGGCGTGAAGAAGACGGAGGACGTACTTGCTACACATTTCTTTTGGCCAAAGATGAGACGGGATGTTGAGCGTTTTATTGCTCGATGCACTACATGTCAAAAAGCTAAGTCACGACTCAATCCTCATGGTTTATATATGCCTTTGCCTGTACCTAGTGTTCCTTGGGAGGATATATCTATGGATTTTGTTTTAGGTTTACCTCGAACAAAGAAGGGGAGGGATAGCATATTTGTTGTCGTGGATAGATTCTCGAAAATGGCACACTTTATACCATGTCATAAAAGCGATGATGCTGTTAATGTTGCTAATTTGTTCTTTCGTGAAATTATTCGCTTGCATGGTGTGCCAAATACTATTGTTTCATATCGTGATACTAAATTTCTTAGCCACTTTTGGAGATGTTTATGGGCTAAGTTGGGGACTAAACTGCTTTTTAGTACTACTTGTCACCCCCAAACTGATGGACAAACTGAAGTAGTCAATAGAACGTTGTCTACTATGCTTAGGGCTGTTTTGAAGAATAATAAGAAAATGTGGGAGGAATGCTTGCCTCATATTGAATTTGCTTATAATCGTTCATTGCATTCTACTACTAAGATGTGCCCTTTTGAAGTTGTGTATGGTTTCCTACCTCGTGCACCTATTGATTTGTTGCCTCTTCCATCTTCGGAGAAGGTTAATTTTGATGCTAAACAACGTGCTGAATTGATTTTAAAAATGCATGAGTTAACTAAGGAAAACATTGAGCGTATGAATGCTAAATATAAACTTGCTGGAGATAAGGGTAGAAAACATGTTGTGTTTGCACCTGGAGATCTTGTTTGGTTACATTTGCGTAAGGATAGATTTCCTGATTTGCGTAAATCAAAGTTAATGCCACGTGCTGATGGTCCCTTTAAGGTGTTAGAGAAAATAAAAATAATGCATATAAACTTGAGCTGCCTGCAGATTTTGGGGTTAGTCCCACTTTTAACATTGCAGATTTGAAGCCTTATTTGGGTGAGGAAGATGAACATCCGTCGAGGACGACTTGATTTCAAGAAGGGGAGGATGATGAGGACATCAATACAATTGGTACACCCACAGCCCCTGCTGCTATACATACTGGACCAATTACTAGAGCTCGTGCACGCCAACTAAATTACCAGGTACTTACGTTTCTTGGTAATGATTCTAATGTTCATGAGAATATGATGCTGCCTAAATTGGATACATTTGTTTTGCTTACAAATGAAGGGCCTAGCTTGGAGAAGGATGAACATTGGAGCAAGAACAAGCATGGAGATGATGGCATGCGCAAGGGGAACAAGAACGGAGTTACAAGTGATGATTTCAGGACTTTGAAGCCACCATAATGGGTGCATGAAGCCTTGGACGAAATATACAAGATGCCACTTCATAAATTTCGTCCCGAGGCTATTATAGGTGCTGCGTCACCTTATTATTGGGCCAGGCCCATGTAATTTCGAAATACATAAGCATAGGCTATTTTTAGAGTCCGTATGTGTGGGGAAACAAGAGATAGGGTTGATTTCGGACCCCTCCACCAAGGGTCACGAAATTCCCCCCCTCTTCCTCCATATATACAGCCCTTAGGGCATCGTTTAGACTTTGGGTTTTGTTTAGATTAAAAGTTCGCCATAGCTGCAACTTCGCATACTTCGTTTGTGTTCAACGACCAGAGAAAGGCGTCACAGAACCCCACCTTGATCAATAAAGCTTTCATCTTATATTCGCAATATCCAGATTGCAATCTTAGTTTCTTGCTTGTTCTTCGTTTGCTCGCAGGAAACAGACCCTCGTGGTCAGGTTGATCATGCTCCGGCGTGGTCAATAACCTCTCGGAGTTGGTTTAGCGATTGCTAAGGCGCGACGTCCTCGCACGTTCGTAGTCGGATCGTCAAAGTCGACTTCCACCAAAGCGATATCCATCATCTCATCGAAAGACGGGACACCTTTGCCTCTATCACTAAGGGATTCGCGTATATAACCTTTGTCGAGAAGCTCTTGTACTTGACGCATAATCTCCTTCGTCTCCTCTGGATTGGTACGGTATGGTGCACGGTTTGGCAGTGAAGCACCGGGAATTAAGTCAATCTGGTGCTCAATCCCTCGAATAGGCGGTAATCCCGGTGGCACGTCTTGTGGAAAGACGTCAGCGAACTCCTGCAAAATGTTAGTGACAGCAGGAGGCAAAGAGGAAGGCACGTCCTCGAATGAAAATAATGCCTCTTTGCACACAAAAGCATAGCAAACAGATTTGCTGAAATCTAGCTCATCAATATCAGATTTGGTGGCAAATAAACATGCACTTTTCAATTTAATTTCAGAAGCAACACTAGATGGTTTATTATTAGACTTCATTTGTTGCTCAAATTCTTTTGCCACAATCTGATTTTCACTCTTATTCGTCTCCTATTTTGCTTTATTAGCTCTATTAATATCATCTTTCAAAATGGAATCAGGAGTCATAGGAAGCAAAGTAATATTTTTATCCTTATGAACAAGAGTATAGTGATTGTTTCTACCATGGTGTACAGAATTTTTATCAAATTGCCATGGTCTACCAAGTAATAAGGAACATGCTTGCATAGGTACCACATCACAATCAACATAATCAGCATATGTAGAGATACTAAAATGCACACGAACAGTACGTGTTACCTTAACCTTGCCGCTGTTGTTGAACCATTGGATGTAGTAAGGATGTGGATGTGGTCTTGTGGTGAGAGAAAGCTTCTCCACCATCTCCATGCTAGCCAAGTTGTTGCAGCTCCCTCCGTCTATTATGACGCGCACAGAACATTCCTTCACAACTCCCTTGGTATGGAACAAATTGTGCCTCTGATTTTGCTCAGCTTGTGTGACCTGCACACTCAAAACACGTTGAGCAACTAAACATTCATACCTGTCAGCGTCTTCAGGAGCCATGTATTATGTCTCATGATCAGAATCATCTCCACCATGTTCTTCACGTGTAATAAGAGCCAATGTCTCCTCATCATAGTCACTAGCGGACTCATATCCACCATCCGCGGTAGCAATCATCACACGCGGAGATTTGCATTCCCTCGCATAATGACCTCCTCCCTTACAACGACGACAAATAATATCACTTGTGTGCCCTGTTGATGCCATGGAAGAAGAAGAACGCTGTGCAGGCCCCGCAGGTGCGCTCTTGGCAGATAATGGTGGTTGTGCCTGTTTTCTTGTATCACGACTGGAGGTGGCACCGGATGGAGGTGCTGGTGCAGTTGAAGTAGAAGATGCACGTGGTGTCCATGATGAAGGTTGGCCTGCAGAAAAGTTAGTTCGCCCCAATGCTTGTCGATCCTGCACTTCACGTTCAGCTTTACAAGAAAGATGGAATAAACGAGTGATATTAGTATACTCCTTGTAGTCTAGAATGGCCTGAATCTCTCTATTTAATCCACCCAGAAAACGTGCAAGCATAGCTTCATTCTCTTCAACAATACCACATCTAATCATGCCAGTTTGTAATTCCTGATAATATTCTTCTACAGAATTTTTCCCTTGTCTTAAACGCTGCAATTTTTGAAGCAATTCACGTTGATAATATGGTGGAACCCAACGCGTACGCATAGCAGTTTTCAAAGCAGCCCAAGTAGTTGGAATAGGATATAATCTACAATGTTCAGACCACCATACACATGCAAAACTAGTGAAAGCACAAACAGCAGCAGCAACTCGTCTCTCCTCAGGATATTGTAAACATGTAAATCGTTGTTCAGTTTCTAACTCCCAAGTAAGATATATATCAGGAACATATCTACCCTCAAATGGTGGAATATTCAATTTCAGTTTAGGAATATGGACATCATCTCGTACCTGAGGTGGTGGTGCAGGCCTACCATTACGAATATATACCTGAGGTCGACCTGCTGGTGGTGGTACAGGTGGCTGCACGTAGTGTTGATTTTGATCAACCTCATCCTCATAATCTCCCACATAATCATCCTCCTCCGCATCAGCAGCAGGAGCCACAGAAGTATCAACAGCAGCACCAACAGTTTGGCCAAACGCAAGAGGAAAATGTTATTGCTGATGCATTGTCTCGTCGCTATACTATGCTTTCACAACTTGACTTCAGAATATTTGGTTTGGAGACCATCAAAGATCAATATGTGCATGATGCTGATTTTAAAGATGTAATGCAGAATTGTAAAGAAGGAAGAATGTGGAACAAGTTTGTCGTTAACGATGGATTTGTGTTTCGTGCTAACAAGCTATGCATTCCAGCTAGCTCCGTTCGTCTTTTGTTGTTGCAGGAGGCGCATGGAGGAGGATTAATGGGACACTTTGGCGTGAAGAAGACGGAGGACGTACTTGCTACACATTTCTTTTGGCCAAAGATGAGACGGGATGTTGAGCGTTTTATTGCTCGATGCACTACATGTCAAAAAGCTAAGTCACGACTCAATCCTCATGGTTTATATATGCCTTTGCCTGTACCTAGTGTTCCTTGGGAGGATATATCTATGGACTTTGTTTTAGGTTTACCTCGAACAAAGAAGGGGAGGGATAGCATATTTGTTGTCGTGGATAGATTCTCGAAAATGGCACACTTTATACCAAGTCATAAAAGCGATGATGCTGTTAATGTTGCTGATTTGTTCTTTCGTGAAATTATTCGCTTGCATGGTGTGCCAAATACTATTGTTTCAGATCGTGATACTAAATTTCTTAGCCACTTTTGGAGATGTTTATGGGCTAAGTTGGGGACTAAACTGCTTTTTAGTACTACTTGTCACCCCCAAACTGATGGACAAACTGAAGTAGTCAATAGAACGTTGTCTACTATGCTTAGGGCTGGTTTGAAGAATAATAAGAAAATGTGGGAGGAATGCTTGCCTCATATTGAATTTGCTTATAATCGTTCATTGCATTCTACTACTAAGATGTGCCCTTTTGAAGTTGTGTATGGTTTCCTACCTCGTGCACCTATTGATTTGTTGCCTCTTCCATCTTCGGAGAAGGTTAATTTTGATGCTAAACAACGTGCTGAATTGATTTTAAAAATGCATGAGTTAACTAAGGAAAACATTGAGCGCATGAATGCTAAATATAAACTTGCTGGAGATAAGGGTAGAAAACATGTTGTGTTTGCACCTGGAGATCTTGTTTGGTTACATTTGCGTAAGGATAGATTTCCTGATTTGCGCAAATCAAAGTTAATGCCACGTGCTGATGGTCCCTTTAAGGTGTTAGAGAAAATAAATGATAATGCATATAAACTTGAGCTGCCCCAAACAAAAGGCACATCCTTCTTTGTAAGCTCGTTGAGAGGTGCAGCAATGGTGCTGAAATCTCTCACAAAACGCCTATAGAATCCAGCGAGGCCAAGAAAACTCCTCACTTGTGTGACCGTTTTGGGCTGCGGCCAACTCTCAATAGCTTCAATCTTGGCTTTGTCAACTTCAATTCCCTGTGGAGTAACAACATAGCCAAGAAAAGATACTCGGTCGGTGCAAAAGGTGCACTTCCCAAGGTTACCAAACAAACGTGCATCACGTAGAGCAATAAAAACAGCACGTAAATGTTCCAAATGTTCTTCCAAAGATCTGCTATAAATCAGTATGTCATCAAAGTAAACTACCACAAATCGTCCAATGAAAGCACGTAAAACTTCGTTCATTAATCTCATGAAAGTACTAGGTGCATTAGTTAACCCAAAAGGTAATTTTCATTAATCGTCCAATGAAAGCACGTACTAGCGGACTCATATCCACCATCCGCGGTAGCAATCATCACACGCGGAGATTTGCATTCTCTCGCATAATGACCTCCTCCCTTACAACGACGACAAATAATATCACTTGTGTGCCCTGTTGATGCCATGGAAGAAGAAGAAGGCTGTGCAGGCCCCGCAGGTGCGCTCTTGGCAGATAATGGTGGTTGTGCCTGTTTTCTTGTATCACGGCTGGAGGTGGCACCGGATGGAGGTGCTGGTGCAGTTGAAGTAGAAGATGCACGTGGTGTCCATGATGAAGGTCGGCCTGCAGAAAAGTTAGTTCGCCCCAATGCTTGTCGATCCTGCACTTCACGTTCAGCTTTACAAGCAAGATGGAATAAACGAGTGATATTAGTATACTCCTTATAGTCTAGAATGGTCTGAATCTCTCTATTTAATCCACCCAGAAAACATGCAAGCATAGCTTCATTCTCCTCAACAATACCACATCTAATCATGCCAGTTTGTAATTCCTGATAATATTCTTCTACAGAATTTTTTCCTTGTCTTAAGCGCTGTAATTTTTGAAGCAATTCACGTTGATAATATGGTGGAACCCAACGAGTACGCATAGCAGTTTTCAAAGCAGCCCAAGTAGTTGGAATAGGATATAATCTACAATGTTCAGACCACCATACACATGCAAAACTAGTGAAAGCACAAACAGCAGCAGCAACTCATCTCTCCTCAGGATATTGTAAACATGTAAATCGTTGTTCAGTTTCTAACTCCCAAGTAAGATATATATCAGGAACATATCTACCCTCAAATGGTGGAATATTCAATTTCAGTTTAGGAATATGGACATCATCGCGTACCTGAGGTGGTGGTGCAGGCCTACCATTACGAATATATACCTGAGGTCGACCTGCTGGTGGTGGTGCTGGTGGCTGCTCGTAGATCTGATTTTGATCAACCTCATCCTCATAATCGCCCGCATACTCATCATCCTCCTGGGTACCAGCAGGAGCAGTAGCAGGAGCCAAAGAAGCACCAACAGCAGTAACAGCGGCACCAGAATTTTGTCCTGGCACAATAGGAACACGCTGTGCTCGTCCATACTGATGCGGAAGGGGGCGTAGTTGTTGTTGTTGCAGAGGTGCGACAGGTGCAGCCCGTGGTGGAAGACGCGCAAGCAGTTCATTAAATCTGTTATTGAGCTTTGTTTCGAACGTCTTCTCAAGGCCAGTGATCTTCTCCATGGCCTCTTCAAAATTGTTCAGCACATCTTGTACCTGTTCAGTCATCATTTGCTGAAACTTATCATGAAGCTCCTTGTTCGATAAATTCTCCCAGTCAATCTCGTCGGCTTGTGATCCTGGCATGGTTAGCAGCAATAGAAACACACAAGAATATGATCCTACAGACTACTAAGAAGTGGTGGTGGTGTATCACAAATCCGTCAAGCAAATCTCAAATTCTTACCAGTTCTTACCCAGCAGCAGGCGGTGATCGGCAACCGTTGTAGTCAAAAACTCTCAAAGCTTGGATAGAGCGATTACCAGGGAGAGTCAAACACACGATGTAGATGTATGTGGAGTTGGGAAGGCTTATAGTATGGTAGCAAAAAGGGTCAGCAATAATCAATTCAGAGATGCAAAGTTGAATAAACGCTCAACGACGGTACTGTGCTGGTCCTAGGCTAGACTGTGCTAGAGACGCGAGCCTAGAACACCAACAAAATCACGGCGCGGCACGTAAACAAGGGATAAGCACACTCTGAATTTTTTTTTTCGCTCTTTTTTTTTGCGCTCTTTTTTTTGCGCTGCTTTTTTTTGCGAAAAATCACTATAATGGCGAGTGTCTCAAAACTCTTCCTAGGTCAAACTGACAGGATGGGCACGAAATTTTTTTTTCCGACCAAAATTTTTTTTTCGACTGCCGGGACCCAAAAACTGGAAACAGGACAAAAAAAACTTCCTATAATGGCACCTGTCTCAAAACACTCAGAAACACCTAAAAATAGGATAGCCAGAAATTTTTTTGAAAAATGCGTTTTCGAAAAATTTTGGGCCTAAACGGAGCGTGGCTACCCGACTCTTTTTTTTTTCCCAAACCTACTCCGGCAAGGAAACACGAATCGGAATCTAGATGGATCCCGAAAACAAACCTAATAAGCAAGGAACTCGGATTGGTGGTAGATATATGGTGGTGGTATATGGCAGCGGTGGTGGTAGCGGTGGTAGTATATGGATATGGATCGGTGGTGGTATATGGACACGGATTGGTGGTGGTATATGGATACGGATTCGGAGCGGTGGTGGTAGATGGCAGGGGCGATGATGATGGTGCGGCGGCGGCGTGACAACTAATGACCAGAACTCGAAACTCTAAAAGACTAGACTCTAAGACCAGCAACTAGACCGACGATGCAACCGCAAATTCAACAAAGCAAAACCCTAAAAAGATTATGCAAAGGCTCAGATTGGTTCGGATATGATGAACTAACCCTAATTTTTTTTTTGTGGCTTTTTCGTGGACTGTAGGTATGAAGAACAGACTCGATCTAAACTACGAAAAACTGTAAAATCTCACCGAGCAACCTGGAATTCTGATACCACTTGATAGAGGCAAAGGTGTCCCGTCTTTCGATGAGATGATGGATATCGCTTTGGTGGAAGTCGACTTTGACGATCCGACTACGAACGTGCGAGGACGTCGCGCCTTAGCAATCGCTAAACCAACTCCGAGAGGTTATTGACCACGCCGGAGCACGATCAACCTGACCACGAGGGTCTGTTTCCTGCGAGCAAACGAAGAACAAGCAAGAAACTAAGATTGCAATCTGGATATTGCGAATATAAGATGAAAGCTTTATTGATCAAGGTGGGGTTCTGTGACGCCTTTGTCTGGTCGTTGAACACAAACGAAGTACGCGAAGTTGCAGCTATGGCGAACTTTTAATCTAAACAAAACCCAAAATCTAAACGATGCCCTAAGGGCTGTATATATGGAGGAAGAGGGGGGGGGGGAATTTCGTGGCCCTTGGTGGAGGGGTCCGAAATCAACCCTATCTCTTGTTTCCCCACACATACGGACTCTAAAAATAGCCTATACTTATGTATTTCGAAATTACATGGGCCTGGCCCAATAATAAGGTGACGCAGCACCTAAAATAGCCTCGGGACGAAATTTGTGAAGGGCATCTTGTATATTTCGTCCAAGGCTTCATGCACCCATTATGGTGGCTTCAAAGTCCTGAAATCATCACTTGTAACTCCGTTCTTGTTCCCCTTGCGCATGCCATCATCTCCATGCTTGTTCTTGCTCCAATGTTCATCCTTCTCCAAGCTAGGCCCTTCATTTGTAAGCAAAACAAATGTATCCAATTTAGGCAGCATCATATTCTCATGAACATTAGAATCATTACCAAGAAACGAAAGTACCTGGTAATTTAGTTGGCATGCACGAGCTCTAGTAATTGGTCCAGTATGTATAGCAGCAGGGGCTGTGGGTGTAACAATTGTATTGATGTCCTCATCAGTACCCGGCAGTAACAATCACAAAGGTGCTCCCTTTATGCCCTATTCGAACTAACGGGAACATAGGGCATAAGCACAGGAGCCAGGCAACCCAGCTTGGCCAAAACTTAAGTCATATCGATGCATATAGTGGTGAAGAAAAGGTACATATGGAAAAAGGACACATATGAAGTGGGCTTGATGCCCGGAAGATAATTATATTAAGCTTCTGTATAAGAAGCCCACAGGTATAATGAGCGCACATACTTGAAGATTAGTGCGTCACAAGTGTGTAGTCTAGCCACACTAAAGCTTTACAGCTTTTCAAAAGAAAAGGCGAGAAGAGAGCTGGAAAGTAAATAAAAAGGAACGTAGGGAAGGAGACGAATAGGGAGTTCGGTGCTAGGTGTAGAATCTTCGGAGTTTGTCCACGTTCCATGGGTTCGGCTTGAGGCGGTTATTGGATGCATCACATAGTCGGTACGCTCCTTAGATGAGAACTTTGTCAATAATGAAGGGACCCTCCCACTTGGGCTTAAGTTTGTCCTTTTCTTCTTCGGTAGACGTAGAACGAGTTCGCCAATATTATAAGTCTTGGCCCGTACTTCTCTGCTTTGATACCCGCGAGCCTGTTGTTGATAGAATGCAGACCGGGATTGATGAGGACATCAATACAATTGTTACACCCACAGCCCCTGCTGCTATACATACTGGACCAATTACTAGAGCTCGCGCACGCCAACTAAATTACCAGGTACTTTCGTTTCTTGGTAATGATTCTAATGTTCATGAGAATATGATGCTGCCTAAATTGGATACATTTGTTTTGCTTACAAATGAAGGGCCTAGCTTGGAGAAGGATGAACATTGGAGCAAGAACAAGCATCGAGATGATGCCATGCGCAAGGGGAACAAGAACGGAGTTACAAGTGATGATTTCAGGACTTTGAAGCCACCATAATGGGTGCATGAAGCCTTGGATGAAATATACAAGATGCCACTTCATAAATTTCGTCCCGAGGCTATTTTAGGTGCTGCGTCACCTTATTATTGGGCCAGGCCCATGTAATTTCGAAATACATAAGTATAGGCTATTTTCAGAGTCCGTATGTGTGGGGAAACAAGAGATAGGGTTGATTTCGGACCCCTCCACTAAGGGCCACGAAATTCCCCCCTCTTCCTCCATATATACAGCCCTTAGGGCATCGTTTAGACTTTGGGGTTTTGTTTAGATTAAAGTTCGCCATAGCTGCAACTTCGCGTACTTCGTTTGTGTTCAACGACCAGACAAAGGTGTCACAGAACCCCACCTTGATCAATAAAGCTTTCATCTTATATTCGCAATATCCAGATTGCAATCTCAGTTTCTTGCTTATTCTTCGTTTGCTCGTAGGAAACAGACCCTCGTGGTCAGGTTGATCATGCTCCAGCGTGGTCAATAACCTTTCGGAGTTGGTTTAGCGATTGCTAAGGCGCGACGTCCTCGCACGTTCGTAGTCGGATCGTCAAAGTCGACTGCCACCAAAGCGATATCCATCATCTCATCGAAAGACGGGACACCTTTGCCTCTATCAGGAAGAGTTGTTGCGTTGCTCCTCCACCATCGCTATCTGATGGGTGATCGGCAGAGATTCAATCTCTCTCTTATTGGGTTTAAGCCCAATCCAATTGTAGTCCGAAGTGACTCCCAAAGCGGCGATGCGATCCAGGAGCCCGTTTAGAGACGATAACTCCGTTGGATCTATCTGCTCGGCGTATTCCGAGCTGACGTGGAGACGATTTTCGATGACCTTAGAAGTCATCGTCGGCTCGACGACCGAACGGGCGATCAAGATGAAGCCGCCCAACCGGAGGGTATGGCCTGAGGCCAGAGCTCCCCCGGAGGTGATGTTGTCCTTGATAACAAGGCGAGCCATCAACCCTATGTTCGACGTCACAGTGGAACTCTCAATGAAAGTACCAATGTCGGTGTCAAAACCGTTGGATCTCGGGTAGGGTGTCCCAAACTGTGCGTCTAAGGCTAATGGTAACAGGAGGCGGGGGACACAATGTTTACCCAGGTTCGGGCCCTCTCGATGGAGGTAATACCCTACTTCCTTCTTGATTGATCTTGATGATATAAGTATTACAAGAGTTGATCTACCACGCAATCGTAGAGGCTAAACCCTAGAAGCTAGCCTATGATTATGATTGTTCTTGTCCTACGGACTAAACCCTCCGGTTTATATAGACACCAGAGGGAGCTACGGTTACACATAGTCGGTTACAGAGAAGGGAATCTTCATATCCGAATCGCCAAGCTTGCCTTCCACGCAAAGGAGAGTCCCATCCGGACATGGGACGAAGTCTTCTATCTTGTATCTTCATAGTCCAATAGTCCGGCATATGCATATAATCCGGCTGTCCGAGGACCCCTTAATCCAGAACTCCCTGAGTGAGATTATATCGAAAGATTATCAAGAACATCCAGCAGAGTTAAAGCACTGGCTGGGATACAGTTCATTGTATTCTATTGTGCACTTCCACTAAAATGTACTATTGGCACAACATGACCCTGCTTGCACAAGTAGGAACAAGGTGAAACCTTCATTATCTTAGTGAGAAAGGATACAAAGACATTAGCATATTACTTTAACAATAGCAACAAATTCGTGATGGAGAGTACGCAAAACATTGCCTCATTGAACCAGTGGCAATAAATTGACATGCAAAACAATAGCATTATTATGTCATGACACTACAAAGATTCCCTCCCTGCTCCACCACATTATTCACCTCAACAGACACACATACACATGTACATGATTCAGCATAGGGTGCTACTAAAGATTTTTTTAACTCCGACGGGAAAATTTGGCAACAACAAATTAGTGGTACTTATGTACTCCTAATTAATTAAGTGACCTTGGAGGAGAGACATCAGAAGTGGAAGGTGATGAGGACATCAATACCATTGTTACACCCACAGCCCCTACTGCTACATATACGGGACCAATTACTAGAGCTCGCGCACGCCAATTAAATTATCAGGTACTTTCGTTTCTTGGTAATGATTCTAATGTTCATGAGAATATGATGCTGCCTAAATTGGATACATTTGTTTTGCTTACAAATGAAGGGCCTAGCTTGGAGAAGGATGAACATTGGAGCAAGAACAAGCATGGAGATGATGCCATGCGCAAGGGGAACAAGAACGGAGTTACAAGTGATAATTTTAGGACTTTGAAGCCACCATAATGGGTGCATGAAGCCTTGGACGAAATATACAAGATGCCACTTCATAAATTTCATCCTGAGGCTATTATAGGTGCTGCGTCACCTTTTTATTGGGCCAGGCCCATGTAATTTCGAAATACATAAGTATAGGCTATTTTTAGAGTCTGTATGTGTGGGGAAACAAGAGATAGGGTTGATTTCGGACCCCTCCACCAAGGGCCACGAAATTCCCCTCTCTTCCTCCATATATACAGCCCTTAGGGCACCGTTTAGACTTTGGGTTTTGTTTAGATTAAAAGTTCGCCATAGCTGTAACTTCGCGTACTTCGTTTGTGTTCAACGACCAGACAAAGGCGTCACAGACCCCCACCTTGATCAATAAAGCTTTCATCTTATATTCGCAATATCCAGATTGCAATCTCAGTTTCTTGCTTGTTCTTCGTTTGCTCGCAGGAAACAGACCCTCGTGGTCAGGTTGATCGTGCTCCGGCGTGGTCAATAACCTCTCGGAGTTGGTTTAGCGATTGCTAAGGCGCGACGTCCTCGCACGTTCGTAGTCGGATCGTCAAAGTCGACTGCCACCAAAGCGATATCCATCATCTCATCGAAAGACGGGACACCTTTGCCTTTATCAAGTGGTATCAGATTTCCAGGTTGCTCGGTGAGATTTTACAGTTTTTTGTAGTTTAGATCGAGTCTGTTCTTCATACCTATAGTCCACGAAAAAGCCAAAAACATTTAGGGTTAGTTCATCCCATCCGAACCAATATGAGCCTTGCATAATCTTTTCTGTATTTGCTTTGTTGAATTTGCGGTTGCATCGTCGTGTCCAGTTGCTGGTCTTAGCGTCTAGTCTTTTAGAGTTTCGAGTTCTGTTCACAGGTTGTCACGTCGCCGCTGCCATATATCACCACCGCATCATCATCGTCGCTGTTGCCATATACCACCACCACATATTCACCGCCAATCCGAATCCATATACGCCACCACATATCCGCCGCCATCACGCCAATCCGAGTTCACCTGCAACATATATCCGCCACCTGTCCGTGTTCCACCAGATTCATCTCCGCCACCAGTCCGAGTTCCACCAGATTCATCTCCGCCACCAGTTCTAGTCCGAGTCCAGTAATTGTTGCATTGTTCTCGATTTCCAGATCACGCGATACTCCGAGTCGTGACAGAGAAGGACTCCCCAACTTCCGAGCCATCCGCAGAAGAAAAATAGTTCCAATTTCAAAAAAAAAACTAAGTCTGGAAAATTCTGGCTAGGCAGTTTTTAGACCATTTGTAGACTTTTTCGAAAAAAAATTGTTGCGGAGCAAAAAAAAAGAGGAAAAAAAAGTGCAAAAAAAAAGAGAAAAAAAATTCAGAGTGTGCTCCTCCCTTGTTTACGTGTCGCGCCGTGATTTTGTTGGTGTTCTAGGCTCGCGTCTCTAGCACAGTCTAGCCTAGGACCAGCACAGTACCGTCTTTGAGCGTTTATTCAACTTTGCATCTCTGAATTGATTATTGCTGACCCTTTTTGCTACCATATTATAAGCCTTCCCAGCTCCACATACATCTACGTCGTGCGTTTGACTCACCCTGGTAATCGCTCTATCCAAGCTTTGAGAGTTTTGACTATAACGGTTGCCGATCACCGCCTGTTGCTGGGTAAGAACTGGTAAGAATTTGAGTTTTGCTTGACGGATTTGTGACACCCACCACCACCACTTGTTCGTAGTCTGTAGGATCATATTCTTGTGTGTTTCTATTGCTGCTAACCATGCCAGGATCACAAGCCGACGAGATTGACTGGGAGAATTTATCGAACAAGGAGCTTCATGATAAGTTTCAGCAAATGATGACTGAACAGGTGCAAGATGTGCTGAACAATTTTGAAGAGGCCATGGAGAAGATCACTGGCCTTGAGAAGACGTTCGAAACAAAGCTCGATAACAAGTTTAATGAATTGCTCGCGCGTCTTCCACCACCACCACCCGCTGCACCTAACGCACCTCTCCAACAACAACAACAACGACTACCTCCACGTCCGCCGAGAAAGCCGTGTTCCTCTTGCGTTTGGCCAAACTGTTGGTGCTGCTGTTGATACTTCTGTGGCTCCTGCTGCTGATGCGGAGGAGGATGATTATGTGGGAGATTATGAGGATGAGGTTGATCAAAATCAGCACTACGTGCAGCCACCTGTACCACCACCAGCAGGTCGACCTCAGGTATATATTCGTAATGGTAGGCCTGCACCACCACCTCAGGTACGAGATGATGTCCATATTCCTAAACTGAAATTGAATATTCCACCATTTGAGGGTAGATATGTTCCTGATATATATCTTACTTGGGAGTTAGAAACTGAACAACGATTTACATGTTTACAATATCCTGAGGAGAGACGGGTTGCTGCTGCTGTTTGTGCTTTCACTAGTTTTGCATGTGTATGGTGGTCTGAACATTGTAGATTATATCCTATTCCAACTACTTGGGCTGCTTTGAAAACTGCTATGCGTACTCGTTGGGTTCCACCATATTATCAACGTGAATTGCTTCAAAAATTATAGCGCTTAAGACAAGGAAAAAATTCTGTAGAAGAATATTATCAGGAATTACAAACTGGCATGATTAGATGTGGTATTGTTGAGGAGAATGAAGCTATGCTTGCACGTTTTCTGGGTGGATTAAATAGAGAGATTCAGACCATTCTAGACTATAAGGAGTATACTAATATCACTCGTTTATTCCATCTTGCTTGTAAAGCTGAACGTGAAGTGCAGGATCGACAAGCATTGGCGTGAACTAACTTTTCTGCAGGCCGACCTTAATCATGGACACCGCGTGCATCTTCTACTTCAACTGCACCAGCACCTCAGTCACGTGCCTCCTCCAGTCGTGATACAAGAAAACAGGCACAACCACCATTATCTGCCAAGAGCGCACCTGCTGGGCCTGCATAGAGTTCTTCTTCTTCCATGGCATCAACAGGGCACACAAGTGATATTATTTGTCGTCGTTGTAAGGGAGGAGGTCATTATGCGAGAGAATGCAAATCTCCGCGTGTGATGATTGCTACCGCGGATGGTGGATATGAGTCCGCTAATGACTATGATGAGGAGTGATGAGGACATGACTACCTTGGATATGACCAAAAATATTGCATATATGCATATTTGTCAGGTGTATGAGACATTTGTACAATCCACATATGAAGATAAGGAAGAAAGAGATGTTTATTTGCTGTCCAAAAAGTTCTCTCACGTCACTTTTGGCCCAAGAGAAGATAGAGTCCAAGTCTCTCACGTTCTGGATTCAGATTCGGACTGCACAGACACACCTGACTCAAAACGCACACAAGTTTTTCATACGGACTCCGAATTGGGTGATTCGTTTTTTGTTGGAAACTAGATTTCGTGCACTTTCCAACCCAATTGGAATCACCTTCAAATTCGTCCGGAGCGTTGAGTTGTGGACGAAACAATCTGATGCTGCAGCAGAATCCGAGTCAAACTACAAGTCCAAAGGTGTTACATCACCTCCACTTGGGCCCATTGGCCTTGTACGACCTAGATTTAGTTTTAGGCTGCCTTGGAACGTCCTCCCACCTCCTTGGCCGCCACCCCTTGCTCCTATATAAGTAGATCCATCTAGTAGCTTTTCCTTGGGATTTGTTTAGTTAAAAGTTAGCCATTGCAACTTCGTGTACTTCGTTTGTGTCCAACGACCAGACCAAGACCGCTTCCGGATCCCCACCATTATCAATACCTCATATATATTTGCAATATTCAGATTGCTTTATCATATTCTTGCTCGTTCTTCGATTGCTTGCAGGAATAGACCTTCGTGGTCAGGCTGACCGTGCTTCCGGCAGCGTCAGTAACCTCAGGAGATTGGTTTAGCGATTGCTAAGGCGCAACGTCGTGCACGTTTGTAGTCGGATCGTCAAAGTCGTCTCCACCAAATCGATAGTTATCATCTCATCGAAAGATCGGGACACCCTCGCCTCTATCAAGTGGTATCAGTTTTCAGGTTGCTCGGTGAGATTTTACAGTTTTTCATAGTTTGGATCGCATCTGTCATTCATACCTACGGTCCATGAAAAAGCCATAAAAAGTTAGATCTGTTCATCATTTATCCAAGCCAGTCTGAGCCTTTGCAATTTTCTATTCATTGCTTGCATAGTTGAATTATCGGTTGCATCGTCGTGTTAGTTGCTGGTCTTAGTGTCTAGTTCCTTTAGAGTTTCGAGTTCTGTTCACATTAGTCACGCCGCCGCTGCATCATTATCCCTTCCGCTGTCCACCATCCCATCCATTAATTTCCACCACGTGCTACGCACTGTTCATTGTCATAATCATAGTTGAGGTCATTCACATCTTCGCCTGATCCAATCTGCATCTTATCTAGTTTGTCTTGTGATAGAGGCAAAGGTGTCCCGTCTTTCGATGAGATGGTGGATTTCGCTTTGGTGGAAGTCGACTTTGACGATCCGACTATGAACGTGCGAGGATGTCGCGCCTTAGCAATCGCTAAACCAACTCCGAGAGGTTATTGACCACGCCGGAGCACGATCAACCTGACCACGAGGGCCTGTTTCCTGCGAGCAAACGAAGAACAAGCAAGAAACTAAGATTGCAATCTGGATATTGCGAATATAAGATGAAAGCTTTATTGATCTAGGTGGGGTTCTGTGACGCCTTTGTCTGGTCGTTGAACACAAACGAAGTACGCGAAGTTGCAGCTATGGCGAACTTTTAATCTAAACAAAACCCAAAGTCTAAACGATGCCCTAAGGGCTGTATATATGGAGGAAGAGGGGGGGAATTTCGTGGCCCTTGGTGGAGGCGTCCGAAATCAACCCTATCTCTTGTTTCCCCACACATACGAACTCTAAAAATAGCCTATACTTATGTATTTCGAAATTACATGGGCCTGGCCCAATAATAAGGTGACGCAGCACCTAAAATAGCCTCGGGACGAAATTTATGAAGTGGCATCTTGTATATTTCGTCCAAGGCTTCATGCACCCATTATGGTGGCTTCAAAGTCCTGAAATCATCACTTGTAACTCCGTTCTTGTTTCCCTTGCGCATGCCATCATCTCCATGCTTGTTTTGCTCCAATGTTCATCCTTCTCCAAGCTAGGCCCTTCATTTGTAAGCAAAACAAATGTATCCAATTTAGGCAGCATCATATTCTCATGAACATTAGAATCATTACCAAGAAACGAAAGTACCTGGTAATTTAGTTGGCGTGCACGAGCTCTAGTAATTGGTCCAGTATGTATAGCAGCAGGGGTTGTGGGTGTAACAATTGTACTGATGTCCTTATCATCCTCCCCTTCTTGAAATGAAGTCGTCCTCGACGGAAGTTCATCTTCCTCACCCAAATAAGGCTTCAAATCTGCAATGTTAAAAGTGGGACTAACCCCAAAATCTGCAGGCAGCTCAAGTTTATATGCATTATCATTTATTTTCTCTAACACCTTAAAGGGACCATCAGCACGTGGCATTAACTTTGATTTGCGCAAATCAGGAAATCTATCCTTACGCAAATGTAACCAAACAAGATCTCCAGGTGCAAACACAACATGTTTTCTACCCTTATCTCCAGCAAGTTTATATTTAGCATTCATGCGCTCAATGTTTTCCTTAGTTAACTCATGCATTTTTAAAATCAATTCAGCACGTTGTTTAGCATCAAAATTAACCTTCTCCGAAGATGGAAGAGGCAACAAATCAATAGGTGCACGAGGTAGGAAAGCATACACAACTTCAAAAGGGCACATCTTAGTAGTAGAATGCAATGAACGATTATAAGCAAATTCAATATGAGGCAAGCATTCCTCCCACATTTTCTTATTATTCTTCAAAACAGCCCTAAGCATAGTAGACAACGTTCTATTGACTACTTCAGTTTGTCCATCAGTTTGGGGGTGACAAGTAGTACTAAAAAGCAGTTTAGTCCCCAACTTAGCCCATAAACATCTCCAAAAGTGGCTAAGAAATTTAGTATCACGATCTGAAACAATAGTATTTGGCACACCATGCAAGCGAATAATTTCACGAAAGAACAAATCAGCAACATTAACAGCATCATCGCTTTTATGACATGGTATAAAGTGTGCCATTTTCGAGAATCTATCCACGACAACAAATATGCTATCCCTCCCCTTCTTTGTTCGAGGTAAATGATAGAGGCGGAGGTGTCCCGTCTTTCGATGAGATGATGGATTTCGCTTTGGTGGAAGTCGACTTTGACGATCCGACTACGAACGTGCTAGGACGTCGCGCCTTAGCAATCGCTAAACCAACTCCGAGAGGTTATTGACCACGCCGGAGCACGATCAACCTGACCACGAGGGTCTGTTTCCTGCGAGCAAACGAAGAACAAGCAAGAAACTAAGATTGCAATCTGGATATTGCGAATATAAGATGAAAGCTTTATTGATCAAGGTGGGGTTCTGTGACGCCTTTGTCTGGTCGTTGAACACAAACGAAGTACGCGAAGTTGCAGCTATGGCGAACTTTTAATCTAAACAAAACCCAAAGTCTAAACGATGCCCTAAGGGCTGTATATATGGAGGAAGAGGGGGGGAATTTCGTGGCCCTTGGTGGAGGGGTCCGAAATCAACCCTATCTCTTGTTTCCCCACACATACGGACTCTAAAAATAGCCTATAATTATGTATTTCGAAATTACATGGGCCTGGCCCAATAATAAGGTGACGCAGCACCTAAAATAGCCTCGGGACGAAATTTATGAAGTGGCATCTTGTATATTTCGTCCAAGGCTTCATGCACCCATTATGGTGGCTTCAAAGTCCTGAAATCATCACTTGTAACTCCGTTCTTGTTTCCCTTGCGCATGCCATCATCTCCATGCTTGTTCTTGCTCCAATGTTCATCCTTCTCCAAGCTAGGCCCTTCATTTGTAAGCAAAACAAATGTATCCAATTTAGGCAGCATCATATTCTCATGAACATTAGAATCATTACCAAGAAACGAAAGTACCTAGTAATTTAGTTGGCGTGCACGAGCTCTAGTAATTGGTCCAGTATGTATAGCAGCAGGGGTTGTGGGTGTAACAATTGTATTGATGTCCTCATCATCTTGGAAAGAGGGAGAAAAAAAAAGATAGAGGAAAAAAGAGAGGAAAAAAATAGAAAAAGAGAGAGAAGAAAAAGAAAAAAAAGTGTGAGAAAAAAAGAGAGGAGAAAAAAAAATCGGAACTATCTAGAATCAATATCGTACCTGAATTCGGATTAGAATCTGTTTTGCGCACTGTTCAGTAAAACAGGTGTATCTTCCTCATACGAAGTCCATTTTGGCTCCGTGAGTACTCAAATTGAAGCTAGCAACGAGCCGCATGTAAATAGTTGCAGAAGCTAGTTTAATATTTGACACCTCAAAATCGGCTTCTAAATAGGCCTTTTTGCCCTCCGAAGTTCGTGAACACAGCTTGCTCCAATTTTTTAGGCCAGTTTTAGAATTCTTTGACTCCTCATATCAACTCGGAATTGAGTGATTCTTCTTGCATTGGAAAGCTTGAGTTAGTAGCATTCTTTGAAAGAATTTATCAGAAAATTGTCTCAAACTTTTCAAGAGGAAAGTTGGAGAGAGAGTTGTTGTATATCCTGCTTGGCAGTTGTTTTTCGTCATTATCTTCACTGCCGTTGTGATCTTCACTTATATCTTGCTGTCAAGAGCTACTTAGTATCCTTCATTGATGCTAGTTGTGCTACGCCGTGACCTCATTAGTGTTCTAGGCTCGCGTCTCTAGTCCGGTCTAGCCTAGGACCAGCACAGTACCGTCGTTGAGCGTTTATTCAACATTGCATCTTTGAATTGATTATTGCTAATCTTTTGCTACCATATATAGCCAACCCAACTCCACATATTTCTACACCGTGTATACGTACGCTCCCCTGGCAATCGCTTTACTCAATATTCGGAGTTACTTGACACCGCTGGTTGCCGATCACCGCCTGCTGCATGGTAAGAACTTGTAAGACATTGATATTTGCTTTACTGTGAGCGTTTTACCACCACATCCTAGTAGTTATAGGAACATTATTTTTGGGTCTTGTTTCTTGTTCTACTAATCATGACAGGATCCAGAGTCAATTCATGGGCTTTGTCGATCGCGGTAGACGTGCCACCACCTTTGCAAATACCACAACCGTCACGAGAGGTGCACAAACATCCAAATGCATATGATCAGGTTAATGTATCTATACCACCATTTAAAGGCCGTTTTAAACCTGCTTTATATATTGAATGGGAGTTCGACATAAAAAATATATTTGCTTCCCATAATTTCAATGAACATAAAAAGGTTAAGGTTGCGGTTGGTTCTTTCACTGGTTATGCTTTGGTTTGGTGGAGTGAATATTGTCGGTTACACCCTGATTATATACCTACTACTTGGGATGATTTGAAACTTGCCATGCGACATACTTACGTCCCTGCTTATTATACTCGTGACATGATTAAGAAGTTGCAACACTTAAAACAAGGTAGTGAAACTGTAACAAAATATTATGATGATTTACAAACTACCTTGTTGCATTCCTCTTTAGAAGAAAGTGAAGATGATTTTATGGATAGATTTTGGGGAGGATTAAACCGTGATATTCAAGAGATACTAATTCATGAAGAGTGTTATCCTATGGACCATTTGTTTCATCTTGCGTGCAAAGCTGAACAGGAAATAAAACGACGTGTTGGCCACGAGGAGAACAAGCGCACGGTGCACATTCCAAGAGTTGATATGATTGTTCCTTCAACTACTAGGCATACTATGACAACCACATCCGTTGTTATCAGGACTACATCGCCTCCACCATGTGACACATCGGCCCCGAGAGTGGCTACATCATCTGAGTTGATCATAAGAGGTAATGACAAAGGTACTGATCTTCCATCTCTACATGAGAATGATGAATGCCTTGTCAATTTGAATGCACCATCTGATGAGCTACCCACTACTTTGATCACACCACCTATTTTAGAGGACTACGTTGATAATTTGACTTTGCCATGTGATCAAACAACAGAAATACCAACAATTTTGAGTGCACCCATTGAATTAACTATTGATGCAAAAGAACCAATGTTTAATCATTTTGATATGACCTCTAATCTTGGTGATGATTCTGTGTTGAATGACTTATTGCATGTTTGCTTATTTAAGCATGTTGTAGCATGTAAATTTGATGCAAGTAAGGTTTATTCACCAATGTTGGGATGGTTTAATGATGAACATTGTCAATCTTTTGAAATGAATAAGAGCTTCACTTATATGTGCAAACTGAGTTGCAATATTTTCATGCCTTCTACTTCCTGTGCTAATTTTTTGGCTTTAGATTTTATGAACTATGCAAGTTACTCATCTATTCATGTGTCATATATGCAAAAATCAAGGGAAGTAAAAATGGATGACATATACATATTGATGAGGACATGACTACCTTGGATATGACCAAAAATATTGCATATATGCATATTTGTCAGGTGATTTCTAGTGCAAACTATTCAATAATCTATTTATGTTATCCAGAACAAAAATACTTCACACACTTTTGTGTTTTGTCTAATTGCAGGTGTATGGGACATTTGTACAATCCACATATGAAGATAAGGAAGAAAGAGATGTTTATTTGCTGTCCAAAAAGTTCTCTCACGTCACTTTTGGCCCAAGAGAAGATAGAGTCCAAGTCTCTCACGTTCTGGATTCAGATTCGGACTGCACAGACACACCTGACTCAAAACGCACACAAGTTTTTCATACGGACTCCGAATTGGGTGATTCTTTTTTTGTTGGAAACTAGATTTCGTGCACTTTCCAACCCAATTGGAATCACCTTCAAATTCGTCAGGAGCGTTGAGTTGTGGACGAAACAATCTGATGCTGCAGCAGAATCCGAGTCAAACTACAAGTCCAAAGGTGTTACATCACCTCCACTTGGGCCCATTGGCCTTGTACGACCTAGATTTAGTTTTAGGCTGCCTTGGGACGTCCTCCCACCTCCTTGGCCGCCACCCCTTGCTCCTATATAAGTAGATCCATCTAGTAGCTTTTCCTTGGGATTTGTTTAGTTAAAAGTTAGCCATTGCAACTTCGTGTACTTCGTTTGTGTCCAACGACCAGACCAAGACCGCTTCCGGATCCCCACCATTATCAATACTTCATATATATTTGCAATATTCAGATTGCTTTATCATATTCTTGCTCGTTCTTCGATTGCTTGCAGGAATAGACCTTCGTGGTCAGGCTGACCGTGCTTCCGGCAGCGTCAGTAACCTCAGGAGATTGGTTTAGCGATTGCTAAGGCGCAATGTCGTGCACGTTTGTAGTCGGATCGTCAAAGTCGTCTCCACCAAATCGATAGTTATCATCTCATCGAAAGATCGGGACACCCTCGCCTCTATCAAGGAGACTTTGGCTCTTATTACACATGAAGAAAATGGTGGAGATGATTCTGATCATGAGACGCAATACATGGCTCCTGAAGACGCTGACAGGTATGAATGTTTAGTTGCTCAACGTGTTTTGAGTGTGCAGGTCACACAAGCTGAGCAAAATCAGAGGCACAATTTGTTCCATACCAAGGGAGTTGTGAAAGAACGTCCTGTGCGCGTCATCATAGATGGAGGGAGCTGCAACAACTTGGCTAGCATGGAGATGGTGGAGAAGCTTTCTCTCACCACAAGACCACATCCACATCCTTACTACATCCAATGGTTCAACAACAGCGGCAAGGTTAAGGTAACACGTACTGTTCGTGTGCATTTTAGTATCTCTACATATGCTGATTATGTTGATTGTGATGTGGTACCTATGCAAGCATGTTCCTTATTACTTGGTAGACCATGGCAATTTGATAAAAATTCTGTACATCATGGTAGAAACAATCACTATACTCTTGTTCATAAGGATAAAAATATTACTTTGCTTCCTATGACTCCTGATTCTATTTTGAAAGATGATATTAATAGAGCTAATAAAGCAAAACAAGAGAAGAATAAGAGTGAAAATCAGATTGTGGCAAAAGAATTTGAGCAACAAATGAAGCCTAATAATACACCATCTAGTGTTGCTTCTGAAATTAAATTGAAAAGTGCATGTTTATTTGCCACCAAATCTGATATTGATGAGCTAGATTTCAGCAAATCTGTTTGCTATGCTTTTGTGTGCAAAGAGGCATTATTTTCATTCGAGGACGTGCCTTCCTCTTTGCCTCCTGCTATCACTAACATTTTGCAGGAGTTCGCTGACGTGTTTCCACAAGACGTGCCACCGGGATTACCACCTATTCGAGGGATTGAGCATCAGATCGACTTAATTCCCGGTGCTTCACTGCCAAACCGTGCGCCATATCGTACCAATCCAGAGGAGACGAAGGAGATTATGCGTCAAGTATAAGAGCTTCTCGACAAAGGTTATATACGCGAATCCCTTAGTCCTTGTGCTGTTCCTATTATTCTAGTGCCGAAAAAGGATGGTACACCGCGTATGTGTGTTGATTGTAGAGGCATTAATAATATTACTATTCGTTATCGTCATCCTATTCCTAGGCTAGATGATATGCTTGATGAATTGAGTGGCTCTACAATATTCTCCAAAGTTGATTTGCGTAGTGGATACCATCAAATTCGTATGAAATTGGGAGATGAATGGAAAACAGCATTCAAAACTAAGTTTGGATTATATGAGTGGTTAGTCATGCCTTTTGGGTTAACTAATGCACCTAGTACTTTCATGAGATTAATGAACGAAGTTTTACGTGCTTTCATTGGACGATTTGTGGTAGTTTACTTTGATGACATATTGATTTATAGCAGGTCTTTGGAAGAACATTTGGAACATTTACGTGCTGTTTTTATTGCTCTACGTGATGCACGTTTGTTTGGTAACCTTGGGAAGTGCACCTTTTGCACCGACCGAGTATCTTTTCTTGGCTATGTTGTTACTCCACAGGGAATTGAAGTTGATAAAGCCAAGATTGAAGCTATTGAGAGTTGGCCGCAACCCAAAACGGTCACACACGTGAGGAGTTTTCTTGGCCTCGCTGGATTCTATAGGCGTTTTGTGAGAGATTTCAGCACAATTGCTGCACCTCTCAATGAGCTTACAAAGAAAGATGTGCCTTTTCTTTGGGGTACCGCACAGGAAGAAGCCTTCTCCGTATTGAAAGATAAGTTGACACATGCTCCTTTACTCCAACTTCCTGATTTTAATAAGACTTTTGAGCTTGAATGTGATGCTAGTGGAATTGGATTAGGAGGTGTGTTATTACAAGATGGCAAACCCGTTGCATACTTTTCTGAAAAATTGAGTGGGCCTAGTCTGAATTATTCTACTTATGATAAAGAATTATATGCTCTTGTTCGGACTTTAGAAACATGGCAACATTATTTATGGCCCAAAGAATTTGTTATACATTCTGATCATGAATCTTTGAAACATATTAAAAGTCAAGCTAAACTGAATCGTAGACATGCTAAATGGGTTGAATTCATTGAGACTTTCCCTTATGTCATTAAACACAAGAAGGGAAAAGAAAATGTTATTGCTGATGCATTGTCTCGTCGCTATACTATGCTTTCACAACTTGACTTCAAAATATTTGGTTTGGAGACCATCAAGGATCAATATGTGCATGATGCTGATTTTAAAGATGTAATGCAGAATTGTAAAGAAGGAAGAATGTGGAACAAGTTTGTCGTTAACGATGGATTTGTGTTTCGTGCTAACAACCTATGCATTCCAGCTAGCTCCGTTCGTCTTCTGTTGTTGCAGGAGGCGCATGGAGGAGGATTAATGGGACACTTTGGCGTGAAGAAGACGGAGGACGTACTTGCTACACATTTCTTTTGGCCAAAGATGAGACGGGATGTATAGCGTTTTATTGCTCGCTGCACTACATGTCAAAAAGCTGAGTCACGACTCAATCCTCATGGTTTATATATGCCTTTGCCTGTACCTACTGTTCCTTGGGAGGATATATCTATGGACTTTGTTTTAGGTTTACCTCGAACAAAGAAGGGGAGGGATAGCATATTTGTTGTCGTGGATAGATTCTCGAAAATGGCACACTTTATACCATGTCATAAAAGCGATGATGCTGTTAATGTTGCTGATTTGTTCTTTCGTGAAATTATTCGCTTGCATGGTGTGCCAAATACTATTGTTTCAGATCGTGATACTAAATTTCTTAGCCACTTTTGGAGATGTTTATGGGCTAAGTTGGGGACTAAACTGCTTTTTAGTACTACTTGTCACCCCCAAACTGATGGACAAACTGAAGTAGTCAATAGAACGTTGTCTACTATGCTTAGGGCTGTTTTGAAGAATAATAAGAAAATGTGGGAGGAATGCTTGCCTCATATTGAATTTGCTTATAATCGTTCATTGCATTCTACTACTAAGATGTGCCCTTTTGAAGTTGTGTATGGTTTCCTACCTCATGCACCTATTGATTTGTTGCCTCTTCCATCTTCAGAGAAGGTTAATTTTGATGCTAAACAACGTGCTGAATTGATTTTAAAAATGCATGAGTTAACTAAGGAAAACATTGAGCGTATGAATGCTAAATATAAACTTGCTGGCGATAAGGGTAGAAAACATGTTGTGTTTGCACCTGGAGATCTTGTTTGGTTACATTTGCGTAAGGATAGATTTCCGGATTTGCGCAAATCAAAGCTAATGCCACGTGCTGACGGTCCCTTTAAGGTGTTAGAGAAAATAAATGATAATGCATATAAACTTGAGCTGCCTGCAGATTTTGGGGTTAGTCCCACTTTTAACATTGCAGATTTGAAGCCTTATTTGGGTGAGGCAGATGAGCTTCCGTCGAGGACGACTTCATTTCCAGAAGGGGAGGATGATGAGGACATCAATACCATTGTTACACCCACAGCCCCTACTGCTACATATACGGGACCAATTACTAGAGCTCGCGCACACTAATTAAATTATCAGGTACTTTCGTTTCTTGGTAATGATTCTAATGTTCATGAGAATATGATGCTGCCTAAATTGGATACATTTGTTTTGCTTACAAATGAAGGGCCTAGCTTGGAGAAGGATGAACATTGGAGCAAGAACAAGCATGGAGATGATGCCATGCGCAAGGGGAACAAGAACGGAGTTACAAGTGATGATTTCAGGACTTTGAAGCCACCATAATGTGTGCATGAAGCCTTGGACGAAATATACAAGATGCCACTTCATAAATTTCGTCCCGAGGCTATTATAGGTGCTGCATCACCTTTTTATTGGGCCAGGCCCATGTAATTTCGAAATACATAAGTATAGGCTATTTTTAGAGCCCGTATGTGTGGGGAAACAAGAGATAGGGTTGATTTCGGACCCCTCCACCAAGGGCCACGAAATTCCCCTCTCTTCCTCCATATATACAGCCCTTAGGGCACCGTTTAGACTTTGGGTTTTGTTTAGATTAAAAGTTCGCCATAGCTGCAACTTCGCGTACTTCGTTTGTGTTCAACGACCAGACAAAGGCGTCACAGAACCCCACCTTGATCAATAAAGCTTTCATCTTATATTCGCAATATCCAGATTGCAATCTCAGTTTCTTGCTTGTTCTTCGTTTGCTCGCAGGAAACAGACCCTCGTGGTCAGGTTGATCGTGCTCCGGCGTGGTCAATAACCTCTCGGAGTTGGTTTAGCGATTGCTAAGGCGCGACGTCCTCGCACGTTCGTAGTCGGATCGTCAAAGTCGACTGCCACCAAAGCGATATCCATCATCTCATCGAAAGACGGGACACCTTTGCCTTTATCACAAGGACTCCTGGAGGATCGTCTCACATGTAAGGGATACATTGCGGGAGCCCTTGAATGGCCTTGACTGAGGCCTCAACTTCAGCAAGATCACCTTGGCACTATTTATTGTGTAGAGCTGGGTCACACATGCATCCGGAATCCAGTTAATTAGTATGATGTGTCGTCAAGCCAAGTACTACTCTGCTGCATTTCTCCATCTATCTCTACTCTCTACTCTTATAAAAAACAGAGTTGGTGATGATGGTGTGCCTGCCATCCCGCAATATAGGCCGTGCGATTTATATCTAACAGATAGGAAGGAAACTATGGCAACTTTGCAAAAAGATACCCACACCCCTCTCCACATTTGCAAATAAGGCCTTCCCTAGTTCATCCTTTTTTCTCACAAGATAAACTACTCATACAAATGCATGTTGATGTTACGTGCAACACACGGGCATCTTGCTAGTCTTCCAAGTAAATTAAGACTAGTAGCAACACAACAATATAATACCACTAGTATGATGTCAAGATAACATAGGACGGTACCATCGTGTGATCTTCTTCATTTCCTCCTCCTTCTCTTTTTCTTCTACCACTAGCAAGATGTCAGGATAACATAGGAGGGTACCATCGTGTGATCTTCTTCATTTCCTCCTCCTCCTCCTTCTTTGTCTTCCTCTTCATGCTCCGTTTCTCTTTCTCCTCACCAATTGGTGAAACCAAGTACATTATTGGCCTTCTATTTTAGAATTGGTTTTGTCAGTGAGGGAGTACAGGTGGACTAGTAAACAATAGCATTATTTTCTCATGGCAGTCGCAAAATAGAGGTGAACACATGCATTAAATATCATTCTTTCCTAAAGGAAGGTTATGGTGCCAATATGGTGGATGAAGCTTGGAACACAGATCTCCCTTTGTGTAGTTCCACCGAAATGAACCAATGGTTCCATTCTGACATTCCAGTTAAACATCACAAAAGTCACTTCTTTTAAGAAGTGTCCTGTGCAGTGCACCTAAAGGTCGCAATAGCAACGAGGTGAAATGGATAACCCTGTTTGCACAAAAAATCTACAAAGGAAACAGTCAGAGTCTCAAACACTTACTGGCAAAAACAATTGGTTAAAATTGTCATGGCTTATAACAGTGTCATGGCTTCATTTTTTAGGGGCATTAGATTAAGAACAGCTAAATATTTTCTATAAGGGCATGGGACAATGGGAGCACCAGCAGTCCAACACCATGTACCTAAACTGGGGCATAAAGTGGTGATTTAGAGTTTGTTGCCCCGAGAAACAAACATCCAAGAAACATATCTAGGTTGGTCCAATTTTTGTTCACTCTAGCCACCTATTCCTATGCGTGGTTAGAAAATGTAGTCCTGGTCATACCACTGTGTACAACGTTTCCCCTATATTTCCCTTTTCGACCAAGAGACCGGTTGGATGACCAGTCTGTACAACTTTCACCCCCTTTCTTTCCTGTTTGTACCAAGTCCGATGTACATACTCCCTCCGATCCATAATACTTGTCGCTCAAACGGATGTATCTAGACGCATTTCAATGTTAGATACATCCGGATGAGCGACAAGTAATATGGATCGGAGGGAGTACTAAATTTCCCCCCTTTATTTCTTGTTTGAACCAAGTACAAGATTCGACTCCATGAAGTAGCTTTACCTCTAACAATAGAAAAACATAGGTGACGTTGGACCATCCGATCGAGCCTAGCTACGACGGGGGCTGAGAAGTAGAAAATGATGCACATGCAGCGACGTAGCGAGATGGGGAAGTGGAGCTAGGCCGGTTTCGATGGAAGATATACCTGAAGGTCATCGGGGTGTGGATAGGTGGGCGGCGGGAGGCCGGTGATACATCTCCAACGTATCTATAATTTTTGATTGTTCCATGCTATTATATTAACCCTTTTGGATGTTTATGGGCTTTATTTTACACATTTATATCAATTTTGGGACTAACCTACTAACCGGAGGCCCAGGCCGTATTGCTGTTTTTTGCCTATTTCAGTATTTCGAAGAAAAGGAATATCAAACGGAGTCCAAGCAGAATGAAACCTTCGGGAGCGTGATTTTTGGAATGAATGTGATCCAGAGGACTTGGAGTGCAAGCCAAGAAGCAGCCGAGGCGGCCACGAGGGTGGAGGGCGCGCCCACCCCTATAGGGTGCGCCCCCTGTCTCGTGGGCCCCTCGGGCGGCCACCAACGTACTTCTTCCTCCTATATAAGCCTACTGATACAGGCAAAGGTGTCCCGTCTTTCGATGAGATGATGGATATCGCTTTGGTGGCAGTCGACTTTGACGATCCAACTACGAACGTGCGAGGACGTCGCGCCTTAGCAATCGCTAAACCAACTCCGAGAGGTTATTGACCACGCCGGAGCACGATCAACCTGACCACGAGGGTCTGTTTCCTGCGAGCAAACGAAGAACAAGCAAGAAATCGAGATTGCAATCTAGATATTGCGAATATAAGATGAAAGCTTTATTGATCAAGGTGGGGTTCTGTGACGCCTTTGTCTGGTCGTTGAACACAAACGAAGTACGCGAAGTTGCAGCTATGGCGAACTTTTAATCTAAACAAAACCCAAAGTCTAAACGGTGCCCTAAGGGCTGTATATATGGAGGAAGAGAGGGGGAATTTCGTGGCCCTTGGTGGAGGGGTCCGAAATCAACCCTATCTCTTGTTTCCCCACATACGGACTCTAAAAATAGCCTATACATGGGCCTGGCCCAATAAAAAGGTGACGCAGCACCTATAATAGCCTCGGGATGAAATTTATGAAGTGGCATCTTGTATATTTCGTCCAAGGCTTCATGCACACATTATGGTGGCTTCAAAGTCCTGAAATCATCACTTGTAACTCCGTTCTTGTTCCCCTTGCGCATGGCATCATCTCCAATGCTTGTTCTTGCTCCAATGTTCATCCTTCTCCAAGCTAGGCCCTTCATTGGTAAGCAAAACAAATGTATCCAATTTAGGCAGCATCATATTCTCATGAACATTAGAATCATTACCAAGAAACGAAAGTACCTGATAATTTAATTGGCGTGCGCGAGCTCTAGTAATTGGTCCCGTATATGTAGCAGTAGGGGCTGTGGGTGTAACAATGGTATTGATGTCCTCATCACCTACGTACCCCGAAAACATCCAGGGAGCCAACGAAACACAATTTCCACCACCGTAACCTTCTGTATCCGCGAGGTCCCATCTTGGAGCCTTCGCCGGCGCTCTGTCGGAGGGGGAATCGACCACGGAGGGCTTCTTCATCAACACCATAGCCCCTCAGATGAGTTGTGAGTAGTTTACCACAGACCTTCGGGTCCATAGTTATTAGCTAGATGGCTTCTTCTCTCTTTTTGGATCTCAATACCATGTTCTCCTCGGTCTTCTTGGAGATCTATTCGATTTAACTCTTTTGCGGTGTGTTTGTCGAGATCCAATGAATTGTGGGTTTATGATCAAGTTTATCTATGAGAAATATTTGAATCTCCTCTGAATTTTTTTATGTATGACTGAGTTATCTTTGCAAGTCTCTTCGAATTATCAGATTGGTTTGGCCTTCTAGATTGATCTTTCTTGCAATGGGAGAAGTGCTTAGCTTTGGGTTCAATCTTGCGGTGTCCTTACCCAGTGACAATAGGGGTAGCAAGGCACGTATTGTATTGTTGCCATCGAGGATAAAAAGATGGGGTTTATATCATATTGCGTGAGTTTATCCCTCTACATCATGTCATCTTTCTTAATGCGTTACTCTGTTCTTATGAACTTAATACTCTAGATGCATGCTGGATAGCGGTCGATGTGTGGAGTAATAGTAGTAGATGTAGGAAGGAGTCGGTCTACTTGTCGCGGACGTGATGCTTATATACATGATCATGCCTAGATAATCACATAATTATTCGCTTTTCTATCAATTGCTTGATAGTAATTTGTTCACCCACCGTAATACTTATGCTATCTTATGATAGAGGCAAAGGTGTCCCGTCTTTCGATGAGATGATGGATATCGCTTTGGTGGAAGTCGACTTTGACGATCCGACTACGAACGTGTGAGGACGTCGCGCCTTAGCAATCGCTAAACCAACTCCGAGAGGTTATTGACCACGCCGGAGCACGATCAACCTGACCACGAGGGTCTGTTTCCTGCGAGCAAACGAAGAACAAGCCAGAAACTAAGATTGCAATCTAGATATTGCGAATATAAGATGATGAGGACATCAATACAATTGTTACACCCACAGCCCCTGCTGCTATACATACTGGACCAATTACTAGAGCTCGTGCACGCCAACTAAATTACCAGGTACTTTCGTTTCTTGGTAATGATTCTAATGTTCATGAGAATATGATGCTGCCTAAATTGGATACATTTGTTTTGCTTACAAATGAAGGGCCTAGCTTGGAGAAGGATGAACATTGGAGCAAGAACAAGAACGGAGTTACAAGTGATGATTTCAGGACTTTGAAGCCACCATAATGGGTGCATGAAGCCTTGGACGAAATATACAAGATGCCACTTCATAAATTTCGTCCCGAGGCTATTTTAGGTGCTGCGTCACCTTATTATTGGGCCAGGCCCATGTAATTTCGAAATACATAAGTATAGGCTATTTTTAGAGTCCGTATGTGTGGGGAAACAAGAGATAGGGTTGATTTCGGACCCCTCCACCAAGGGCCACGAAATTCCCCCCTCTTCCTCCATATATACAGCCCTTAGGGCATCGTTTAGACTTTGGGTTTTGTTTAGATTAAAAGTTCGCCATAGCTGCAACTTCGCGTACTTCGTTTGTGTTCAACGACCAGACAAAGGCGTCACAGAACCCCACCTTGATCAATAAAGCTGTCATCTTATATTCGCAATATCCAGATTGCAATCTCAGTTTCTTGCTTGTTCTTCGTTTGCTCGCAGGAAACAGACCCTCGTGGTCAGGTTGATCGTGCTCCGGCGTGGTCAATAACCTCTCGGAGTTGGTTTAGCGATTGCTAAGGCGCGACGTCCTCGCACGTTCGTAGTCGGATCGTCAAAGTCGACTGCCACCAAAGCGATATCCATCATCTCATCGAAAGACGGGACACCTTTGCCTCCATCAAGTGGTATCAGATTTCCAGGTTGCTCGGTGAGATTTTACAGTTTTTCGTAGTTTAGATCGAGTCTATTCTTCATACCTACAGTCCACGAAAAAGCCACAAAAAAATTATGGTTAGTTCATCATATCCGAACCAATCTGAGCCTTTGCATAATCTTTTTAGGGTTTTGCTATGTTGAATTTGCGGTTGCATCGTCGGTCTAGTTGCTGGTCTTAGAGTCTAGTCTTTTAGAGTTTCGAGTTCTGGTCATAAGTTGTCACGCCGCCGCCGCACCATCATCATCGCCCCTGCCATCTACCACCACCGCTCCGAATCCGTATCCATATACCACCACCAATCCGTGCCCATATACCACCACCGATCCATATCCATATACTACCACCGCTACCACCACCGCTGCCATATACCACCACCATATATCCACCACTAATCCGAGTTCCTTGCTTATTAGGTTTGTTTTCGGGATCCATCTAGATTCCGATTCGTGTTTCCTTGCCGGAGTAGGTTTCGGAAAAAAAAAGAGTCGGGAAACCACGCTCCGTTTAGGCCCAAAATTTTTCGAAAACGCATTTTTCGAAAAAAATTCTGGCTATCCTATTTTTAGGTGTTTCTGAGTGTTTTGAGACAGGTGCCATTATAGGAAGTTTTTTTTGACCCGTTTCCAGTTTTTGGGTCCGGGAAGTCGAAAAAAAAATTTGGTCGAAAAAAAATTTCGTGCCCATCCTGTCAGTTTGACCTAGGAAGAGTTTTGAGACACTCGCCATTATAGTGATTTTTTGCAAAAAAAAAAAAACAAAAAAAGCAGCGCAAAAAAAAAGAGCGCAAAAAAAAAGAGCAATTTTTTTTCAGAGTGTGCTTTTCCCTTGTTTACGTGCCGCGCCGTGATTTTGTTGGTGTTCTAGG
>NC_041385.1:359001909-359018099 GCF_002162155.2 Triticum dicoccoides
TAACCATGCCAGGATCACAAGCCGACGAGATTGACTGGGAGAACTTATCGAACAAGGAGCTTCATGATAAGTTTCAGCAAATGATGACTGAACAGGTGCAAGATGTGCTGAACAATTTTGAAGAGGCCATGGAGAAGATTACTGGCCTTGAGAAGACGTTCGAAACAAAGCTCGATAACAGATTTAATGAACTGCTTGCGCGTCTTCCACCACCGGCTGCACCTGTCGCACCTCTGCAACAACAACAACTACGCCCCCTTCCGAATCAGTATGGACGAGCACAGCGTGTTCCTATTGAGCCAGGACAAAATTCTGGTGCAGCTGCTACTGCTGTTGGTGCTTCTTTGGCTCCTGCTACTGCTGCTGCTGGTACCCAGGAGGATGATGATTATGTGGGAGATTATGAGGATGAGGTTGATCAAAACCCGAACTACGTGCAGCCACCAGCACCACCACCACCAGTTCGACCTCAGGTATATATTCGTAATGGTAGGCCTGCACCACCACCTCAGGTACGAGATGATGTCCATATTCCTAAACTGAAATTGAATATTCCACCATTTGAGGGTAGATACGTTCCTGATATATATCTTACTTGGGAGTTAGAAACTGAACAACGATTTACATGTTTACAATATCCTGAGGAGAGACGAGTTGCTGCTACTGTTTGTGCTTTCACTAGTTTTGCATGTGTATGGTGGTCTGAACATTGTAGATTATATCCTATTCCAACTACTTGGGCTGCTTTGAAAACTGCTATGCGCACGCGTTGGGTTCCACCATATTATCAACGTGAATTGCTTCAAAAATTGCAGCGTTTAAGACAAGGGAAAAATTCTGTAGAAGAATATTATCAGGAATTACAAACTGGCATGATTAGATGTGGTATTGTTGAGTAGAATGAAGCTATGCTTGCACGTTTTCTGGGTGGATTAAATAGAGAGATTCAGACCATTCTAGACTATAAGGAGTATACTAATATCACTCGTTTATTCCATCTTGCTTGTAAAGCTGAACGTGAAGTGCAGGATCGACAAGCATTGGGGCGAACTAACTTTTCTGCAGGCCGACCTTCATCATGGACACCACGTGCATCTTCTACTTCAACTGCACCAGCACCTCCATCCGGTGCCACCTCCAGCCGTGATACAAGAAAACAGGCACAACCACCATTATCTTCCAAGAGCGCACCTGCGGGTCCTGCACAGCGTTCTTCTTCTTCCATGGCATCAACAGGGCACACAAGTGATATTATTTGTCGTCGTTGTAAGGGAGGAGGTCATTATGCGAGGGAATGCAAATCTCCGCGTGTGATGATTGCTACCGCGGATGGTGGATATGAGTCCGCTAGTGACTATGATGAGGAGACTTTGGCTCTTATTACATGTGAAGAACATGGTGGAGATGATTCTGATCATGAGACGCAATACATGGCTCCTGAAGACGCTGACAGGTATGAATGTTTAGTTGCTCAACGTGTTTTGAGTGTGCAGGTCACACAAGCTGAGCAAAATCAGAGGCACAATTTGTTCCATACCAAGGGAGTTGTGAAGGAACGTTCTGTGCGCGTCATCATAGACGGAGGGAGCTGCAACAACTTGGCTAGCATGGAGATGGTGGAGAAGCTTTCTCTCACCACAAGACCACATCCACATCCTTACTACATCCAATGGTTCAACAACAGCGGCAAGGTTAAGGTAACACGTACTGTTCGTGTGCATTTTAGTATCTCTACATATGCTGATTATGTTGATTGTGATGTGGTACCTATGCAAGCATGTTCCTTATTACTTGGTAGACCATGGCAATTTGATAAAAATTCTGTACACCATGGTAGAAACAATCACTATACTCTTGTTCATAAGGATAAAAATATTACTTTGCTTCCTATGACTCCTGATTCCATTTTGAAAGATGATATTGATAGAGGCAAAGGTGTCCCGTCTTTCGATGAGATGATGGATATCGCTTTGGTGGAAGTCGACTTTGACGATCCGACTACGAACGTGCGAGGACGTCGCACCTTAGCAATCGCTAAACCAACTCCGAGAGGTTATTGACCACGCCGGAGCACGATCAACCTGACCACGAGGGTCTGTTTCCTGCGAGCAAACGAAGAACAAGCAAGAAACTGAGATTGCAATCTAGATATTGCGAATATAAGATGAAAGCTTTATTGATCAAGGTGGGGTTCTGTGACGCCTTTGTCTGGTCGTTGAACACAAACGAAGTACGCGAAGTTGCAGCTATGGCAAACTTTTAATCTAAACAAAACCCAAAGTCTAAACGATGCCCTAAGGGCTGTATATATGGAGGAAGAGGGGGGAATTTCGTGGCCCTTGGTGGAGGAGTCCGAAATCAACCCTATCTCTTGTTTCCCCACACATACGGACTCTAAAAATAGCCTATACTTATGTATTTCGAAATTACATGGGCCTGGCCCAATAATAAGGTGACGCAGCACCTAAAATAGCCTCGGGACGAAATTTATGAAGTGGCATCTTGTATATTTCGTCCAAGGCTTCATGCACCCATTATGGTGGCTTCAAAGTCCTAAAATCATCACTTGTAACTCCGTTCTTGTTCCCCTTGCGCATGCCATCATCTCCATGCTTGTTCTTGCTCCAATGTTCATCCTTCTCCAAGCTAGGCCCTTCATTTGTAAGCAAAACAAATGTATCCAATTTAGGCAGCATCATATTCTCATGAACATTAGAATCATTACCAAGAAACGAAAGTACCTGGTAATTTAGTTGGCGTGCGCGAGCTCTAGTAATTGGTCCAGTATGTATAGCAGCAGGGCCTGTGGGTGTAACAATGGTATTGATGTCCTCATCATCCTCCCCTTCCTAAACTGAAATTGAATATTCCACCATTTGAGGGTAGATATGTTCCTGATATATATCTTACTTGGGAGTTAGAAACTGAACAACGATTTACATGTTTACAATATCCTGAGGAGAGACGAGTTGCTGCTGCTGTTTGTGCTTTCACTAGTTTTGCATGTGTATGGTGGTCTGAACATTGTAGATTATATCCTATTCCAACTACTTGGGCTGCTTTGAAAACTGCTATGCATACGCGTTGGGTTCCACCATATTATCAACGTGAATTGCTTCAAAAATTGCAGCGTTTAAGACAAGGGAAAAATTCTGTAGAAGAATATTATCAGGAATTACAAACTGGCATGATTAGATGTGGTATTGTTGAGGAGAATGAAGCTATGCTTGCACGTTTTCTGGGTGGATTAAATAGAGAGATTCAGACCATTCTAGACTATAAGGAGTATACTAATATCACTCGTTTATTCCATCTTGCCTGTAAAGCTGAACGTGAAGTGCAGGATCGACAAGCATTGGGGCGAACTAACTTTTCTGCAGGCCGACCTTCATCATGGACACCACGTGCATCTTCTACTTCAACTGCACCAGCACCTCCATCCGGTGCCACCTCCAGCCGTGATACAAGAAAACAGGCACAACCACCATTATTTGCCAAGAGCGCACCTGCGGGGCCTGCACAGCGTTCTTCTTCTTCCATGGCATCAACAGGGCACACAAGTGATATTATTTGTCGTCGTTGTAAGGGAGGAGGTCATTATGCGAGAGAATGCAAATCTCCGCGTGTGATGATTGCTACCGCGGATGGTGGATATGAGTCCGCTAGTGACTATGATGAGGAGACTTTGGCTCTTATTACACGTGAAGAACATGGTGGAGATGATTCTGATCATGAGACGCAATACATGGCTCCTGAAGACGCTGACAGGTATGAATGTTTAGTTGCTCAACGTGTTTTGAGTGTGCAGGTCACACAAGCTGAGCAAAATCAGAGGCACAATTTGTTCCATACCAAGGGAGTTGTGAAGGAACGTTCTGTGCGCGTCATAATAGACGGAGGGAGCTGTAACAACTTGGCTAGCATGGAGATGGTGGACAAGCTTTCTCTCACCACAAGACCACATCCACATCCTTACTACATCCAATGGTTCAACAACAGCGGCAAGGTTAAGGTAACACGTACTGTTCGTGTGCATTTTAGTATCTCTACATATGCTGATTATGTTGATTGTGATGTGGTACCTATGCAAGCATGTTCCTTATTACTTGGTAGACCATGGCAATTTGATAAAAATTCTGTACACCATGGTAGAAACAATCACTATACTCTTGTTCATAAGGATAAAAATATTACTTTGCTTCCTATGACTCCTGATTCCATTTTGAAAGATGATATTAATAGAGCTAATAAAGCAAAACAGGAGACGAATAAGAGTGAAAATCAGATTGTGGCAAAAGAATTTGAGCAACAAATGAAGCCTAATAATAAACCATCTAGTGTTGCTTCTGAAATTAAATTGAAAATGCATGTTTATTTGCCACCAAATCTGATATTGATGAGCTAGATTTCAGCAAATCTGTTTGCTATGCTTTTGTGTGCAAAGAGGCATTATTTTCATTCGAGGACGTGCCTTCCTCTTTGCCTCCTGCTGTCACTAACATTTTGCAGGAGTTCGCTGACGTCTTTCCACAAGACGTGCCACCGGGATTACCGCCTATTCGAGGGATTGAGCATCAGATTGACTTAATTCCCGGTGCTTCACTACCAAACCGTGCACCATACCGTACCAATCCAGAGGAGACGAAGGTGATTATGCGTCAAGTACAAGAGCTTCTCGACAAAGGTTATATACGCGAATCCCTTAGTCCTTGTGCTGTTCCTATTATTCTAGTGCCGAAAAAGGATGGTACATCCCGTATGTGTGTTGATTGTAGAGGCATTAATAATATTACTATTCGTTATCGTCATCCTATTCCTAGGCTAGATGATATGCTTGATGAATTGAGTGGCTCTACAATATTCTCCAAAGTTGATTTGCATAGTGGATACCATCAAATTCGTATGAAATTGGGAGATGAATGGAAAACAGCATTCAAAACTAAGTTTGGATTATATGAGTGGTTAGTCATGCCTTTTGGGTTAACTAATGCACCTAGTACTTTCATGAGATTAATGAACGAAGTTTTACGTGCTTTCATTGGACGATTTGTGGTAGTTTACTTTGATGACATATTGATTTATAGCAGGTCTTTGGAAGAACATTTGGAACATTTACGTGCTGTTTTTATTGCTCTACGTGATGCACGTTTGTTTGGTAACCTTGGGAAGTGCACCTTTTGCACCGACCGAGTATCTTTTCTTGGCTATGTTGTTACTCCACAGGGAATTGAAGTTGATAAAGCCACGCTCAACGACGGTACTGTGCTCGTCCTAGGCTAGACTGTGCTAGAGACGCGAGCCTAGAACACCAACAAAATCACGGCGCGACACGTAAACAAGGGAAAAGCACACTCTGGAATTTTTCTTTTCGCTCTTTTTTTTGCGCTCTTTTTTTTGCGCTCTTTTTTTTGCAAAAAATCACTATAATGGCGAGTGTCTCAAAACTCTTCCCAGGTCAAACTGACAGGATGGGCACGAAATTTTTGTTGACAATTTTTTTTTCCGACTGCCCGGACCCAAAAACTGGAAACGGGTCAAAAAAAACTTTCTATAACGGCGACTGTCTCAATACGCTTAGAAACACCTAAAAGTAGGATAGCCAGAAAATTTTTCGACAAGTCGTTTTCGGAAATTTTTGGGCCTAAACGGATGGTGGTTTCCGGACCTACTCCGGCAAGGAAACACGAATCGGAATCTAGATGGATCTCGAAAACGAACCTAATATGACTAGAACTCGGATTGGTGGTGGATATATGGTGGTGGTATATGGCAGCGGTGGTGGTAGCAGTGGTAGTATATGGATATGGATCGGTGGTGGTAGGTGGCAGGGGCGATGATGATGGTGCGGTGGCGGCGTGACAACTTATGACCAGAATTCGAAACTCTAAAAGACTAGACGCTAAGACCAGCAACTAGACACGACGATGCAACCGCAAATTCAACAAAGCAAAACCCTAAAAAGATTATGCAAAGGCTCAGATTGGTTCGGATATGATGAACTAACCCTAATTTTTTTGTGGCTTTTTCGTGGACTGTAGGTATGAAGAACAGACTCGATCTAAACTACGAAAAACTGTAAAATCTCACCGAGCAACCTGGAAATCTGATACCACTTGATAGAGGCAAAGGTGTCCCGTCTTTCGATGAGATGATGGATATCGCTTTGGTGGAAGTCGACTTTAACGATCCGACTACGAACGTGCGAGGACGTCGCGCCTTAGCAATCGCTAAACCAACTCCGAGAGGTTATTGACCACGCCGGAGCACGATCAACCTGACCACAAGGGTCTGTTTCCTGCGAGCAAACGAAGAACAAGCAAGAAACTAAGATTGCAATGTGGATATTGCGAATATAAGATGAAAGCTTTATTGATCAAGGTGGGGTTCTGTGACGCCTTTGTCTGGTCGTTGAACACAAACGAAGTATGCGAAGTTGCAGCTATGGCGAACTTTTAATCTAAACAAAACCCAAAGTCTAAACAGTGCCCTAAGGGCTGTATATATGGAGGAAGAGAGGGGGAATTTCGTGGCCCTTGGTGGAGGGGTCCGAAATCAACCCTATCTCTTGTTTCCCCACACATACAGACTCTAAAAATAGCCTATACTTATGTATTTCGAAATTACATGGGCCTGGCCCAATAAAAAGGTGACGCAGCACCTATATTAGCCTCGGGACGAAATTTATGAAGTGGCATCTTGTATATTTCGTCCAAGGCTTCATGCACCCATTATGGTGGCTTCAAAGTCCTGAAATTATCACTTGTAATTCCGTTCTTGTTCCCCTTGCGCATGGCATCATCTCCATGCTTGTTCTTGCTCCAATGTTCATCCTTCTCCAAGCTAGGCCCTTCATTTGTAAGCAAAACAAATGTATCCAATTTAGACAGCATCATATTCTCATGAACATTAGAATCATTACCAAGAAACGAAAGTACCTGATAATTTAATTGGCGTGCGCGAGCTCTAGTAATTGGTCCCGTATATGTAGCAGTAGGGGCTGTGGGTGTAACAATGGTATTGATGTCCTCATCATCTTAAGAGAAGCCACTAGTGAAACCTACCCCCGGGTCTATATTTTATCATATAAGCTTTCAATCTACTTTTATTTGCATCTTTACTTTTCCAATGTATATTATAAAATACCAAAAATATATTTATCTTATCATACTATCTCTATTAGATCTCACTTTCGCAAGTGGCTGTGAAGGGATTGACAACCCCTTTATTGCGTTGGTTGCGAGTTCTTTGTTTGTTTGTGTAGGTGTGTGGGACTTTTGAGGAGCCTCCTACTAGATTGATACCTTGGTTCTCAAAAACTGAGGGAAATACTTACGCTACTATTGCTGCATCACCCTTTCCTCTTCAAGGAAAACCAACGCAAGCTCAAGACGTAGCAAGAAGGATTTCTGACGCCGTTGCCGGGGAGGTCTTCGCTCAAGTCAAGACATACCAAGTACCCATCACAAACTCATCTCCCTCGCATTTACATTATTTGCCATTTGCCTCTCGTTTTCCTCTCCCCCACTCCACCCTTGCCGTTTTATTCGCCCTCTCTTTCCCAATCTCCTCCTCTCTCTTTCGCTTGCCTTTTTCCGTTTGCTCGTGTGTTAGATCGTTTACCTTGTCGTCATGGCTAGTCCTCCTATCCTTGTTATCACTCCCGAACATGAAGTTCTTAATTTTAAGCAAAGGGAGGGAGAAAATTTAAATGATGCTTGGCATAGAATTTGCAATGCTCAAAATAGATCTCCTAGGAAGCTTCTACTTCCGTTCTTCTCCGCAATTTTTATTAAGGCATCACTCCTTGGAATAGATGTGTTCTTGATACTGTTGCCGGAGGTGATTTCTTGAGTAGCCATACATTTGATGCTTATAATGCTATGTTAGATTTATTTGGTCCACCACCTCTTTTGGTTAATGGAACGGTTTTAACTTTAGAACATGTGATGCAACGACTTGATATTATTGATAATAAAATGGCCACTGTTGAGTTGATTGAAAATTTGGATAAAAAGAACCATAATCACATTACCCAATATGGATCTAGGGTTGGAGTTACTTTGAAAAATCTTAAAGAGAAAGAACCTATAGTTAATAAAAAAATAGATCTAGATTCTGAAAGAATCGGTAAACTTGAGGATATCATTACCAATTTAGGTTCCGCGTTTTCTTCCATGAAAAACACTCAAAAAACCCCTACCAAAACTGCCAAGTTTATTTATGTTCCTAAAAATAAGGGGGAATGATGAGGACATCCCAAGTTCACCTTGTTTATCATCTTCTCCTAATGATAAAACTCAGCTCTCAAATGAAGCTGCTACAAAGAAGATCTATTTGGGTCCCATGACAAGGAACCGTGCCAAACAAATAGCACAAGAGGGGAATGCGCTCCTAGCTGATCATAATTCAAATAACCATGAGAACTTTATACTGCCTAAATCTTGTGTGCTGATTTTACTCAGGTACAATGTTGAGGACAACCAACAACTTTCAGCGCATGAAGAAACAAGTTCTGAAGCCCATACAACAAGTTTGAAGAGAACAAGTTTCACCCCTGATGCAAAACCTGTTTTGGTGACAAGGCCAACTAGTTATACCTCAAGGAAGAACAACAAGCCATCTCAACAACCTGTTGTTGCATGTGCAGTTCCAGAATTCGTCCCAAGACTTGTTGCATCATGCCACAAAAATATATGAGTATCCAGCATGTGTGGGAGTACAAAATGGAGAGCATATGAAGTCTACTTTCAGGAAAATCAAACGGTGCATCATTTGGAGTCCTGAGTCAAAGGATATGAGAGTTCCAATGCAAGCTGTCTAGGGCATTAATTGTTGCGCGAGGCTCCATGAGTTTGCTCCCTTGACCATCTGGTTAGCACGAATTTGAGCCCCTCTTTTGGCCTGGTTTCACACCTAAACTAGGAGGGTTGTTCCTAGTATAAATACCCCTTCCCCCACTTCAGCCACAACTCTTTGGCAATTTGATTTCAGTATAGGTTAGCTAAGTGCAACCAGAATATTGTTTGAGAGTTCACTTCCTCCTTAGCTCTTGTAATCTTGCCTTGTGAGAGGGTAAACTCACTTTGTGATTTTACAACAGCAGCCGTTGAGGCGGCGACCAGTTCGTGCTCCCAACTTCGTGCGTGGTTGCGTGGATTGGAACTAAGAGTGTGGTTGGGCGAATACTTGTCGCTGGTTGTTGTATTTGCAATAGTTAGCTTCGGTCTCGTCAGGTTGCACTAGTTATCCTTTACCCGACAGCGTTGTTGGTTAGGATCGAGGGTTTCCTTCGTACCCTTCAGGTGGCGTTGATTCGCAACATAGAGCAGATCCTCCGTGAAGATTGGGCACCCCGTATCATCTTGGCATCAGAGCTTCGGTTGACACGGTAGGATCTTGTATCCCTAGTTTAGTTCGTGTTCTTGTTCATCCTAAAAGTCCAGAAAATAGCTCAACAAAAAAATCCCTTTACCTGGCCCTTTGCAGCCTTTAATCTGTTCTTTGGTGAGTTTTATCAAGTTCTTGTCCACTAGATCTTTGTTTTTAGTTGCTGAGTTTCCCCCCATCCAATCTTGTGTGTTTGTGTTCATTTTCGTGCACAAATTTCAGATCTGCATCCTCCACCAAATCATGCATATCTTTGTCATCCGGAGTCCATTTTGAGTTTTTTTGTGCATTTTGAAAAGCCCACACTGTATGCTCTCCATTCATCCTTGTTAGATCTGATTCCCATTGTGTTTTCCACCCAGTAAAATCAGATCAGTTCGTGTGTGTTTGCTGCCAAAGTTTCAGCTGCATGTTCTTGTTGGTTGACTTCATCTATTGTGATTTTCGTGATTCCCCCAAAGTGTGTGTTCAGATCCAAGTCCCTTGTTGAAAGTTTGTCAAAAAAAAGAGCAAAAAAAAGAGGCAAAAAAAAAGAGATCTTCCCAAAGAAAGAAAGTGTGTGCAAGAAGCAAAAGAGAGAAAACTTTGGGACTGTTCTTCACTTGTATCTTGAGAAATCCTTGTTTGTGTTGTGAGCTGAAACGTATCAAGTGTGCAAAGTCTTCAATCCTTGCTTGCAGCAAATCTGATTCCTTAGCGAGAGTTGCATGTATCTCACGTATATCTCATTCAGCAACTAAATGCATTTGAATCTTGTGTGGATGATTACTTGGTTCAACAATATCTAGATTGCAGATTAGTGCATCTTTTGCTACATATATACCCCACCCAAACTCCACCAAACAGCCCCGCATGTGCAACCCTAGATTTGTATTCGCTTGATTGTCACTCTTTGTATACCAACCACCGACACCACAGTTGAGCATGATTCTGCTCTCACTTGGAAGTTACATGAGCTTCGGTTGGTAAGTGAGGTGAGCTTGAGTTGTTATCCACATATATGCTTCTAGTACTATAGGGCTTTTGGAGAACTAACCATGGCAGGTGAAGAAAACGAGTATGATGTTGAAGGAAATGGGCATCTCAATCAGCCCGTCACACGGTTTCACTTCAACGCATTACGTGATCATCTATGCCGAGAGTTCAGAAACAGCCTTGACCCAATTGAAGAGAAGCAAGACAAGTTGTCGAGAGATTTGCAGCAACTTATGGGTAATGTTGATGAGCAACTCACTCAGAACATGGCAGCCATGAGGACTGGTATTGTTGCTGATATTGTGCGAGAGCTTCGTCAGAACTGAGAAGATGCAAGTGTCCATGGTGAAGAACAAAATGTAACTGATGGGGAAGGTGCTGCCTCCAATGCACAAGCTAGAAGAAACCGTGCTCCTGCTCCCCATGCAATGAGACCTCCCGGTCCTGGACGTGGAAATGATGATTGTAATGGATGTTGTCATCATGAAGCTGCTGCTGGTCGTGGTCTTAGAGGAGGCTACCAAAGAGCAAATCTGCACCATGAAGGTAGTGGAGATGAGTTTGATGAAGATGAAGATGGCATGCACCAGAATAACCGATTTCATCATCATAGAAACTATGGTCGTGGACGGCAGGAGGAGGAGAGGTTTGGAAAGCTGAAATTTACCATGCCCAAGTTTGATGGTGGATCTGATCCAGAAAGTTATCTCACATGGGAATTGAAGGTTGACAAGATTTTCCGCATGCACAACTACTCTGAAGAGAAGAAATTAGCAATGGCCTCACTTGAGTTTGAAGACTATGCTCTAATTTGGTGGGAGCAAGTTCAGATTCAACGAGAAGAAGAAGGAGAGCCTGTTGTTGCTACATGGATAGAAATGAAAAGAGAGATGAGGGCATGATTTGTCCCAAGGCATTATAGACGTGACATCTTTGATAAGCTCCAGAATTTGAGGCAAGGAAGGTTATCAGTTGAGGAGTATCATAAGGAGATGGAGAAGGCAATGATAAGAGCCAACATACATGAAGATGAGGAGCAGACCATGGCAAGGCTCCTCTATGGGATGAATCCTAATGTTAAACGAGTGGTTGATTTGCAGCCATATTGTAATGTGGTAGAGCTGGTACATCTTGCTTCTAAGGCTGAACGTCAATTGCAAGAAGACTCGAAGCAAAACAGAACTACATCCTTCACAGCTCGAGCTACATCAAGTGGGAGTAAGTTTGTACCTCAATTCAATGTTGGTCGAGGAATTATGACTAGTTCTGGTGGTGGAAATCAGCCCCATGCACGTGCAGCCACGAGCAAAAATGTCGCATCAAATTCGAAGGAGAAGAGCAAATTTGTAGCTCCTAGTTCATCCTCCATTGGCTCCACGGGGAAAACGAGATAGAGTGCTTTACATGTAAGGGACGTGGTGATGTGGAGCATCCCACGTTCATCCCCATGTACACTCCGACTACTCTCCAAACCCCAAGTGGACTTATGTTGAGACCTCAACTATGCGCCATTGGACACAAGGTGAACTCGCTCCTCTCCGAACCTTCACTTTCTACATGTGAGACATGGCTACTACCTCCAATGTGTGTGCTATGCATGTCCAGGAATCAAGAGGAAGGCCATGGAACAGCTACGAGCATTGGACAAGACGGCGAGGACACCAAGTACAAGGACCAAGAGAAGAAGCTGCTCCAAGTCTTCAGCCTCCGGACGACCGGACAACGCCGGACGTCCGACGCCTGGGCACTCAACCAGCCAGAAGGGCCAGCCGACAGAAGCTACAGCGGCCGGACGACTGGCAAGTACCGCACGTCCGACACATCCAGGACCCGGACGACCGGCACCATCACACCCGAGCCGAATTAGCGGAAGTCCGGAGACTACCGGACGTCCGGACCTTCCCGAGCCTCCGGACGACCGGAACCCGCCGGACGTCCGACGCCTGTCTGCGCACAGTGTATTGGACCGAGTCCATGTATCCCACAACTTACCCCTTCGTGGCCCATAACTATATATACTCCTCCACCTCCTCTAGTGAGGGTCAGCGTTGATTTAGCTCAAGTTAGAGATAGAGCTTCGCTCATCCATCGGATCTCCTCCTCGTGAGAGACCGCAGCCTCCTCGGAGAAGATCCTATCGGATTCAAGACCCCCTCGTGGGAAGATCCCCTTGTGGATTCAAGACCTCCTCATGGAGAAGATCGGTTACCTTTGTATCCTTACCTTTGTTGATTGTGGATCATATGTATCTCTTTGTGTTCGATGATCTAGCGCTTGTGTGATTGATCTCTTGTCGGTTGAGTGTTTCTCTCGTTCCTCCCCGTGTTTTCCTTGTGTTCTTCCGCGCGTTCTTCGTGATTCCCCGTAGGATCCACTCCAAACGTGAAAGATCGTCCACATAGGGTTCCACCCTACATCATCTTGGATCAGAGCAAGGTTGATCACGTTTTTGGAGCCCCTACCCCTCTTTTTCTAGCTTGATTTTGTTGATTTCGTCCTAAATTCGAAAATCCTCACCAAAAATAGCCCCAATTTTTTTTTGTGATTTGTTGGTTTGATGATGTTTTGTTGATTTTGATCCATGGATTTGCTTGGTTTCAAGTGGATCTAGCATTTCCCCAAGTTTCCCCATCTTTCATCCACGAAATCCCGCGAATTTTGACCCCGAAATCTCCATTTTCCGCCCAAAATCGCGCCCCCGAACTCGCATCTCGCGTTGACACCGACCCATCGGACGACTGGAGTTTTACGGACGTCCGGAGCCCCAGGAACGACCGGGCGTCCGACCTTTTCCGGACGACCGGAACACCTAACCCGAACCGAATTTACAGATTTCCGACTTTTCCGGATGTCCGACGCCCCGCACATCCGACCTTTCCGGACGTCCGTAAGCTGTAGTTTCAGACTTCGGCTGATTTTTGTTTTGTCCATAACTAATTCATCCAAACTCCGATTTTGACGTTCTTTAGCTCGTTTTGAAGCTATTGACATCCCCCATCCCACAAAAATACCAACAAAATCATTTGACCCCATAAAATTTTTGGAACTTTGGCATCTTTGCCTAGGCCCTCCACCATATCATCCGCATAGCCACCACCGACTTCAATTTTGTTCCCCATTGTATATGTGGTTGCTTGAGTAGTGATTCGAGTCTCCTAAGGTGTTTTGGCTACTTAGGGATGATTGCTTCTTCATCAACCACCACCACCATATCTTCCGCATAGGCGTGCCCACCATACATTTCGCCACCCCCAACTTAACCCAATAGTTGTTTGAGCTTGTCTGAGTTGTGGCTTGTGTCTCCTAAGGTGTTTCGGCTACTTAGGGACTACAACTTCAACTCCAACACGTGTATAGCCCATCATTCCACCCCACATTGCCAAGTGCAAACCACCACCGCTCTCTGCTACCACCATTTGACATTTGTCATTTGAGATTTTGAGTTCGCGGTTTATCCGTTTCCTAAGGTGTTTCGGCTACTTAGGGACGAGTCTCCATCATCTTGGTATCTACATCAAGAACACCGCCACTCATCATCGCAAACGACGGTAACCTCGACGACACCATGGTATATTCCCCTTGCAAATTGCATTGTTAACCCCTAGCCCATTTTGTGTTACTTGCCTATCGAGACTAGCCATTTGAGTATTGCTGGCAACGTTACTTGTGCACATTAGTGATCATACTTCCCATAGCATACATACCATATCATCGTGGTGCATATATTGCTATCATATCTTGTGTCACAAGTTTGTTCCCGCATATACACAATTGCTATCTTGGTTTGTGCATTGTGCAAAAGTGGCCATAGAAAAAAAAGAAATAAAGCTTTTAAGCAAAAGAAAGAGAGAGCAAAGAAGCTTGTAAGCAAGTGCCATAGCATCATACCACATTGCATATAAGATTGTCATATCCGATCATCTTGGATCATCTTGAGAGAAACACCGGGAACCATACATACATAGCATACTTGGGATAGAAGTTTATCCATTTTGCATCTTATAGGTTGTGCACAAGTGTCGTATCCGCCTATAGAGCAATCGTGCTAGCGTCTCTCTTGAGTTGTGCAACACGAGCGTTTTCTGTGGATTCCACATTTTGTGCTCATTCCTTGGTTGCACGACCCCATTTATCTATCCGTGTGTGTGTTTCCGTGTGCCATTCTTTGTTTTTGGTCCATTTGTTTCACTTGCGAATTTGTGAATCTCTTTCAACATTATTGACTCTTGCTAATATTTTGCATTAAATTTTTGTGCCACTATCCTCACCGAGTTCCACTATAAGCTTTACTTGTGTAGGTGTGAGAACCGACAAGGATTGGTACCAATAGTGCTATTTCATTGTCTGCATTTGAGTGAACGTGATTCATTGTCAACATCGGTCAAGGTACATTGGTATAAGTTCTTCTCTTTCTCCCACTCATATTTGCTCGAGTCTTGTGATGGATAGGCAAGGCATTTCCTCTTCGGTCCTCGACAACAACAACGGCGTGAACAAGTACATCACCAAAGCGTCTATCTTCGATCTACAACGACAAGTGCAAGGCGCACAATCAAGATTGCGAGAGCACATCGACAAGAACCTTGCCGCACATAAAGAGGAGCAAGATGCAAGGATGGAGGAGATTAGAGCCTTGATCAAGTCTACTACCCCTTCATCATCTTCAAGGCGGCGACATTCAAGCCACAAGTCTTCGGAGCGCAAACAAGATGCAAGCGCAAGTCGTCCAAGTCCACATCTACATGGCGACCACCATCACGTTCGTGATCAACATCGTCATGAAGGGCAAGTCACCTCCAAGCATCATGTGCACGACGACGACAAACGCCATGGAGCTCAAGCACGACAACGACATCATCATCATGATGATGCTCCACAAGCGCAAATGCACAAGTCCCAACAAGAACTACTTCACGCCAAGTCCAAGCGTCATGAGCAAAGGAGAAGACTGCGAGACGACCACTACCAAGACGGCGCTACGGCCACCACCACCACTTTGGCATCTTCGCCATGTGCTATCAAGGCATCTTCGCCTTTGGACATACGTCATCTTCGCCTACTTCCCACGAGTACGCCTACATCGACTTCATCAAGTCCAAGGCGACCACCTACAAGTGAGGGCGCCACTTCCATCTTCGGAAGCCCCCCAAGGAAGATGGTCGAGCATGGGAGACGAGCTACGAGGTGCCACATCATATGGGCCTCCAACAACAAGACGGCGACAAGACGGTCGAGCAAGGGCCATCCCCTTCAACCACGACGACGAGCGCGAACCTCTTCAACAACATGAAGACGACGCCCACATTGGACTCATACTCCGAGTCAAGCTACGCGACCGCGCATGGAGACATTTGCACCAACATCTGATAGAGGCAAAGGTGTCCCGTCTTTCGATGAGATGGTGGATTTCGCTTTGGTGGAAGTCGACTTTGACGATCCGACTACGAACGTGCGAGGACGTCGCGCCTTAGCAATCGCTAAACCAACTCCGAGAGGTTATTGACCACGCCGGAGCACGATCAACCTGACCACGAGGGTCTGTTTCCTGCGAGCAAACGAAGAACAAGCAAGAAACTAAGATTGCAATCTGGATATTGCGAATATAAGATGAAAGCTTTATTGATCAAGGTGGGGTTCTGTGACGCCTTTGTCTGGTCGTTGAACACAAACGAAGTACGCGAAGTTGCAGCTATGGCGAACTTTTAATCTAAACAAAACCCAAAGTCTAAACGATGCCCTAAGGGCTGTATATATGGAGGAAGAGGGGGGGAATTTCGTGGCCCTTGGTGGAGGGGTCCGAAATCAACCCTATCTCTTGTTTCCCCACA
>NC_041385.1:359018714-359029744 GCF_002162155.2 Triticum dicoccoides
GTGTAACAATTGTATTGATGTCCTCATCATCCTCCCCTTCTTGAAATGAAGTCGTCCTCGACGGAAGTTCATCTTCCTCACCCAAATAAGGCTTCAAATCTGCAATGTTAAAAGTGGGACTAACGCCAAAATCTGCAGGCAGCTCAAGTTTATATGCATTATCATTTATTTTCTCTAACACCTTAAAGGGACCATCAGCACGTGGCATTAGCTTTGATTTGCGCAAATCAGGAAATCTATCCTTACGCAAATGTAACCAAACAAGATCTCCAGGTGCAAACACAACATGTTTTCTACCCTTATCTCCAGCAAGTTTATATTTAGCATTCATACGCTCAATGTTTTCCTTAGTTAACTCATGAATTTTTAAAATCAATTCAGCACGTTGTTTAGCATCAAAATTAACCTTCTCCGAAGATGGAAGAGGCAACAAATCAATAGGTGCACGAGGTAGGAAACCATACACAACTTCAAAAGGGCACATCTTAGTAGTAGAATGCAATGAACGATTATAAGCAAATTCAATATGAGGCAAGCATTCCTCCCACATTTTCTTATTATTCTTCAAAACAGCCCTAAGCATAGTAGACAACGTTCTATTGACTACTTCAGTTTGTCCATCAGTTTGGGGGTGACAAGTAGTACTAAAAAGCAGTTTAGTCCCCAACTTAGCCCATAAACATCTCCAAAAGTGGCTAAGAAATTTAGTATCACGATCTGAAACAATAGTATTTGGCACACCATGCAAGCGAATAATTTCGAAGAACAAATCAGCAACATTAACAGCATCATCGCTTTTATGACATGGTATAAAGTGTGCCATTTTCGAGAATCTATCTGATAGAGGCGGAGGTGTCCCGTCTTTCGATGAGATGATGGATATCGCTTTGGTGGAAGTCGACTTTGACGATCCGACTACGAACGTGCGAGGACGTCGCGCCTTAGCAATCGCTAAACCAACTCCGAGAGGTTATTGACCACGCCGGAGCACGATCAACCTGACCACGAGGGTCTGTTTCCTGCGAGCAAACGAAGAACAAGCAAGAAACTAAGATTGCAATCTGGATATTGCGAATATAAGATGAAAGCTTTATTGATCAAGGTGGGGTTCTGTGACGCCTTTGTCTGGTCGTTGAACACAAACGAAGTGCGCGAAGTTGCAGCTATGGCGAACTTTTAATCTAAACAAAACCCAAAGTCTAAACGATGCCCTAAGGGCTGTATATATGGAGGAAGAGGGGGGAATTTCGTGGCCCTTGGTGGAGGAGTCCGAAATCAACCCTATCTCTTGTTTCCCCACACATACGGACTCTAAAAATAGCCTATACTTATGTATTTCGAAATTACATGGGCCTGGCCCAATAATAAGGTGACGCAGCACCTAAAATAGCCTCGGGACGAAATTTATGAAGTGGCATCTTGTATATTTCGTCCAAGGCTTCATGCACCCATTATGGTGGCTTCAAAGTCCTGAAATCATCACTTGTAACTCCGTTCTTGTTCCCCTTGCGCATGCCATCATCTCCATGCTTGTTCTTGCTCCAATGTTCATCCTTCTCCAAGCTAGGCCCTTCATTTGTAAGCAAAACAAATGTATCCAATTTAGGCAGCATCATATTCTCATGAACATTAGAATCATTACCAAGAAACGAAAGTACCTGGTAATTTAGTTGGCGTGCACGAGCTCTAGTAATTGGTCCAGTATGTATAGCAGCAGGGGCTGTGGGTGTAACAATTGTATTGATGTCCTCATCAACTTGCTACACATTTCTTTTGGCCAAAGATGAGACGGGATGTTGAGCGTTTTATTGCTCGATGCACTACATGTCAAAAAGCTAAGTCACGACTCAATCCTCATGGTTTATATATGCCTTTGCCTGTACCTAGTGTTCCTTGGGAGGATATATCTATGGACTTTGTTTTAGGTTTACCTCGAACAAAGAAGGGGAGGGATAGCATATTTGTTGTCGTGGATAGATTCTCGAAAATGGCACACTTTATACCATGTCATAAAAGCGATGATGCTGTTAATGTTGCTGATTTGTTCTTTCGTGAAATTATTCGCTTGCATGGTGTGCCAAATACTATTGTTTCAGATCGTGATACTAAATTTCTTAGCCACTTTTGGAGATGTTTATGGGCTAAGTTGGGGACTAAACTGCTTTTTAGTACTACTTGTCACCCCCAAACTGATGGACAAACTGAAGTAGTCAATAGAACGTTGTCTACTATGCTTAGGGCTATTTTGAAGAATAATAAGAAAATGTGGGAGGAATGCTTGCCTCATATTGAATTTGCTTATAATCGTTCATTGCATTCTACTACTAAGATGTGCCTTTTTGAAGTTGTGTATGGTTTCCTACCTCGTGCACCTATTGATTTGTTGCCTCTTCCATCTTCGGAGAAGGTTAATTTTGATGCTAAACAACGTGCTGAATTGATTTTAAAAATGCATGAGTTAACTAAGGAAAACATTGAGCGTATGAATGCTAAATATAAACTTGCTGGAGATAAGGGTAGAAAACATGTTGTGTTTGCACCTGGAGATCTTGTTTGGTTACATTTGCGTAAGGATAGATTTCCTGATTTGCGCAAATCAAAGCTAATGCCACGTGCTGATGGTCCCTTTAAGGTGTTAGAGAAAATAAATGATAATGCATATAAACTTGAGTTGCCTGCAGATTTTGGGGTTAGTTCCACTTTTAACATTGCAGATTTGAAGCATTATGTGGGTGAGGAAGATGAACTTCCGTCGAGGACGACTTCATTTCAAGAAGGGGAGGATGATGAGGACATCAATACAATTGTTACACCCACAGCCCCTGCTGCTATACATACTGGACCAATTACTAGAGCTCGTGCACGCCAACTAAATTATCAGGTACTTTCGTTTCTTGGTAATGATTCTAATGTTCATGAGAATATGATGCTGCCTAAATTGGATACATTTGTTTTGCTTACAAATGAAGGGCCTAGCTTGGAGAAGGATGAACATTGGAGCAAGAACAAGCATGGAGATGATGGCATGCGCAAGGGGAACAAGAATGGAGTTACAAGTGATGATTTCAGGACTTTGAAGCCACCATAATGTGTGCATGAAGCCTTGGACGAAATATACAAGATGCCACTTCATAAATTTCGTCCCGAGGCTATTTTAGGTGCTGCGTCACCTTATTATTGGGCCAGGCCCATGTAATTTCGAAATACATAAGTATAGGCTATTTTTAGAGTCCGTATGTGTGGGGAAACAAGAGATAGGGTTGATTTCGGACCCCTCCACCAAGGGCCACGAAATCCACCCCCTCTTCCTCCATATATACAGCCCTTAGGGCATCGTTTAGACCTTGGGTTTTGTTTAGATTAAAAGTTCGCCATAGCTGCAACTTCGCGTACTTCGTTTGTGTTCAACGACCAGACAAAGGCGTCACAGAACCCCACCTTGATCAATAAAGCTTTCATCTTATATTCGCAATATCCAGATTGCAATCTCAGTTTCTTGCTTGTTCTTTGTTTGCTCGCAGGAAACAGACCCTCGTGGTCAGGTTGATCGTGCTCCGGCGTGGTCAATAACCTCTCGGAGTTGGTTTAGCGATTGCTAAGGCGCGACGTCCTCGCACGTTCGTAGTCGGATCGTCAAAGTCGACTTCCACCAAAGCGAAATCCACCATCTCATCGAAAGACGGGACACCTTTGCCTCTATCACCCAAGGTTACCAAACAAACGTGCATCACGTAGAGCAATAAAAACAGCACGTAAATGTTCCAAATGTTCCTCCAAAGATCTGCTATAAATCAATATGTCATCAAAGTAAACTACCACAAATCGTCCAATGAAAGCACGTAAAACTTCGTTCATTAATCTCATGAAAGTACTAGGTGCATTAGTTAACCCAAAAGGCATGACTAACCACTCATATAATCCAAACTTAGTTTTAAATGCTGTTTTCCATTCATCTCCCAATTTCATACGAATTTGATGGTAGCCACTACGCAAATCAACTTTGGAGAATATTGTAGAGCCACTCAATTCATCAAGCATATCATCTAGCCTAGGAATAGGATGACGATAACGAATAGTAATATTATTAATGCCTCTACAATCAACACACATACGTGATGTACCATCCTTTTTCGGCAGTAGAATAATAGGAACAGCACAAGGACTAAGGGATTCGCGTATATAACCTTTGTCGAGAAGCTCTTGTACTTGACGCATAATCTCCTTCGTCTCCTCTGGATTGGTACGGTATGGTGCACGGTTTGGCAGTGAAGCACCGGGAATTAAGTCAATCTGATGCTCAATCCCTCGAATAGGCGGTAATCCCGGTGGCACGTCTTGTGGAAAAACGTCAGCGAACTCCTGCAAAATGTTAGTGACAGCAGGAGGCAAAGAGGAAGGCATGTCCTCGAATGAAAATAATGCCTCTTTGCACACAAAAGCATAGCAAACAGATTTGCTGAAATCTAGCTCATCAATATCAGATTTGATGGCAAATAAACATGCACTTTTCAATTTAATTTCAGAAGCAACACTAGATGGTTTATTATTAGGCTTCATTTGTTGCTCAAATTCTTTTGCCACAATCTGATTTTCACTCTTATTCTTCTCCTGTTTTGCTTTATTAGCTCTATTAATATCATCTTTCAAAATGGAATCAGGAGTCATAGGAAGCAAAGTAATATTTTTATCCTTATGAACAAGTGTATAGTGATTGTTTCTACCATGGTGTACAGAATTTTTATCAAATTGCCATGGTCTACCAAGTAATAAGGAACATGCTTGCATAGGTACCACATCACAATCAACATAATCAGCATATGTAGAGATACTAAAATGCACACGAACAATACGTGTTATCTTAACCTTGCCGCTGTTGTTGAACCATTGGATGTAGTAAGGATGTGGATGTGGTCTTGTGGTGAGAGAAAGCTTCTCCACCATCTCCATGCTAGCCAAGTTGTTGCAACTACCTCCGTCTATGATGACGCGCACAGAACGTTCCTTCACAACTCCCTTGGTATGGAACAAATTGTGCCTCTGATTTTGCTCAGCTTGTGTGACCTGCACACTCAAAACACGTTGAGCAACTAAACATTCATACCTGTCAGCGTCTTCAGGAGCCATGTATTGCTTCTCATGATCAGAATCATCTCCACCATGTTCTTCACGTGTAATAAGAGCCAAAGTCTCCTCATCATAGTCACTAGCAGACTCATATCCACCATCCGCGGTAGCAATCATCACACGCGGAGATTTGCATTCTCTCACATAATGACCTCCTCCCTTACAACGACGACAAATAATATCACTTGTGTGCCCTGTTGATGCCATGGAAGAAGAAGAACGCTGTGCAGGCCCCGCAGGTGCGCTCTTGGCAGATAATGGTGGTTGTGCCTGTTTTCTTGTATCACGGCTGGAGGTGGCACCGGATGGAGGTGGTGGTGCAGTTGAAGTAGAAGATGCACGTGGTGTCCATGATGAAGGTCGGCCTGCAGAAAAGTTAGTTCGCCCCAATGCTTGTCGATCCTGCACTTCACGTTCAGCTTTACAAGCAAGATGGAATAAACGAGTGATATTAGTATACTCCTTATAGTCTAGAATGGTCTGAATCTCTCTATTTAATCCACCCAGAAAACGTGCAAGCATAGCTTCATTCTCCTCAACAATACCACATCTAATCATGCCAGTTTGTAATTCCTGATAATATTCTTCTATAGAATTTTTCCCTTGTCTTAAACGCTGCAATTTTTGAAGCAATTCACGTTGATAATATGGTGGAACCCAACGCGTACGCATAGCAGTTTTCAAAGCAGCCCAAGTAGTTGGAATAGGATATAATCTACAATGTTCAGACCACCATACACATGCAAAACTAGTGAAAGCACAAATAGCAGCAGCAACTCGTCTCTCCTCAGGATATTGTAAACATGTAAATCGTTGTTCAGTTTCTAACTCCCAAGTAAGATATATATCAGGAACATATCTTGATAGAGGCGAGGGTGTCCCGATCTTTCGATGAGATGATAACTATCGATTTGGTGGAGACGACTTTGATGATCCGACTACAAACGTGCACGACGTTGCGCCTTAGCAATCGCTAAACCAATCTCCTGAGGTTACTGACGAGGCCGGAAGCACGGTCAGCCTGACCACGAAGGTCTATTCCTGCAAGCAATCGAAGAACGAGCAAGAATATGATAAAGCAATCTGAATATTGCAAATATATATGAGGTATTGATAATGGTGGGGATCCGGAAGCGGTCTTGGTCTGGTCGTTGGACACAAACGAAGTACACGAAGTTGCAATGGCTAACTTTTAACTAAAGAAATCCCAAGGAAAAGCTACTAGATGGATCTACTTATATAGGAGCAAGGGGTGGAGGCCAAGGAGGTGGGAGGACGTCCCAAGGCAGCCTAAAACTAAATCTAGGTCGTACAAGGCCAATGGGCCCAAGTGGAGGTGATGTAACACCTTTGGACTTGTAGTTTGACTCGGATTCTGCTGCAGCATCAGATTGTTTCGTCCACAACTCAACGCTCCGGACGAATTTGAAGGTGATTCCAATTGGGTTGGAAAGTGCACGAAATCTAGTTTCCAACAAAAAAAGAATCACCCAATTCGGAGTCCGTATGAAAAACTTGTGTGCGTTTTGAGTCAGGTGTGTCTGTGCAGTCCGAATCTGAATCCAGAACGTGAGAGACTTGGACTCTATCTTCTCTTGGGCCAAAAGTGACGTGAGAGAACTTTTTGGACAGCAAATAAACATCTCTTTCTTCCTTATCTTCATATGTGGATTGTACAAATGTCCCATACACCTGCAATTAGACAAAACACAAAAGTGTGTGAAGTATTTTTGTTCTGGATAACATAAATAGATTATTGAATAGTTTGCACTAGAAATCACCTGACAAATATGCATATATGCAATATTTTTGGTCATATCCAAGGTAGTCATGTCCTCATCATCTCTATTTAATCCACCCAGAAAACGTGCAAGCATAGCTTCATTCTCCTCAACAATACCACATCTAATCATGCCAGTTTGTAATTCCTGATAATATTCTTCTACAGAATTTTTTCCTTGTCTTAAACGCTGCAATTTTTGAAGCAATTCACGTTGATAATATGGTGGAACCCAACGCGTACGCATAGCAGTTTTCAAAGCAGCCCAAGTAGTTGGAATAGGATACAATCTACAATGTTCAGACCACCATACACATGCAAAACTAGTGAAAGCACAAACAGCAGCAGCAACTCGTCTCTCCTCAGGATATTGTAAACATGTAAATCGTTGTTCAGTTTCTAACTCCCAAGTAAGATATATATCAGGAACATATCTACCCTCAAATGGTGGAATATTCAATTTCAGTTTAGGAATATGGACATCATCTCGTACCTGAGGTGGTGGTGCAGGCCTACCATTACGAATATATACCTGAGGTCGACCTGGTAGTGGTGGTGCTTGTGGATGCACGTAGTTTGGATTTTGATCAACCTCATCCTCATAATCTCCCACATAATCATCATCCTCCTGGGTACCAGCAGCAGCAGTAGTAGGAGCCAAAGAAGCACCAACAGCAGTAGCAGCGGCACCAGAATTTTGTCCTGGCTCAATAGGAACACGCTGTGCTCGTCCATACTGATTCGGAAGGGGGCGTAGTTGTTGTTGTTGCAGAGGTGCGACAGGTGCAGCCGGTGGTGGAAGACGCGCAAGCAGTTCATTAAATCTGTTATCGAGCTTTGTTTCGAACGTCTTCTCAAGGCCAGTAATCTTCTCCATGGCCTCTTCAAAATTGTTCAGCACATCTTGCACCTGTTCAGTCATCATTTGCTGAAACTTATCATGAAGCTCCTTGTTCGATAAGTTCTCCCAGTCAATCTCGTCGGCTTGTGATCCTGGCATGGTTAGCAGCAATAGAAACACACAAGAATATGATCCTACAGACTACTAAGAAGTGGTGGTGGTGTATCACAAATCCGTCAAGCAAATCTCAAATTCTTACCAGTTCTTACCCAGCAGCAGGCGGTGATCGGCAACCGTTGTAGTCAAAAACTCTCAAAGCTTGGATAGAGCGATTACCAGGGAGAGTCAAACACACGACGTAGATGTATGTGGAGCTGGGAAGGCTTATAGTATGGTAGCGAAAAGGGTCAGCAATAATCAATTCAGAGATGCAAAGTTGAATAAACGCTCAACGACGGTACTGTGCTGGTCCTAGGCTAGACTGTGCTAGAGACGCGAGCCTAGAACACAAACAAAATCACGGCGCAGCACGTAAACAAGGGAAAAGCACACTCTGAAATTTTTCTTTTCGCTCTCTTTTTTTTGCGCTCTTTTTTTTTGCGCTGCTTTTTTTTTTGCAAAAAAGCACTATAATGGTGAGTGTCTCAAAACTCTTCCTAGGTCAAACTGACAGGATGGGCACGAAATTTTTTTTTCGACAAATTTTTTTTTTCGACTGCCCGGACCCAAAAACTGGAAACGGGTCAAAAAAAACTTCCTATAATGGCACCTATCTCAAAACACTCAGAAACACCTAAAAAGAGGATAGCCAGAAATTTTTTCGAAAAATGCGTTTTTGAAAAATTTTGGGCCTAAACTTCCTATAATTTTTTTTTCCGAAACCTACTCCGGCAAGGAAACACGAATCGGAATCTAGATGGATCTCGAAAACAAACCTAATATGACAAGAACTCGGATTGGTGGTGGATATATGGTGGTAGATGGCAGCGGTGGTGGTATATGACAGCTGTGGTGGTATATGGATACGGATTCGAAGCGGTGGCGGATAAGCGGTGGTGGTAGATGGCAGGGGTGATGATGATGGTGCGGCGGCGGCGTGACAACTTATGACCAGAACTCGAAACTCTAAAAGACTAGACTCTAAGACCAGCAACTAGAAACGACGATGCAACCGCAAATTCAACAAGGCAAAACCCTAAAAAGATTATGCAAAGGCTCAGATTGGTTCGGATATGATGAACTAACCCTAATTTTTTTTGTGGCTTTTTCGTGGACTGTAGGTATGAAGAACAGACTCGATCTAAACTACGAAAAACTGTAAAATCTCACCGAGCAACCTGGAAATCTGATACCACTTGATAGAGGCAAAGGTGTCCCGTCTTTCGATGAGATGGTGGATTTCGCTTTGGTGGAAGTCGACTTTGACGATCCGACTACGAATGTGCGAGGACGTCGCGCCTTAGCAATCGCTAAACCAACTCTGAGAGGTTATTGACCACGCCGGAGCACGATCAACCTGACCACGAGGGTCTGTTTCCTGCGAGCAAACGAAGAACAAGCAAGAAACTAAGATTGCAATCTGGATATTGCGAATATAAGATGAAAGCTTTATTGATCAAGGTGGGTTCTGTGACGCCTTTGTCTGGTCGTTGAACACAAACGAAGTACGCGAAGTTGCAGCTATGGCGAACTTTTAATCTAAACAAAACCCAAAGTCTAAACGATGCCCTAAGGGCTGTATATATGGAGGAAGAGGGGGGAATTTCATGGCCCTTGGTGGAGGGGTCCGAAATCAACCCTATCTCTTGTTTCCCCAAACATACGGACCTTGGTGGAGGGGCTGTGGGTGTAACAATTGTATTGATGTCCTCATCAGGTGGGTCAACATCATGGGAGCAATCAATGTCAAGAGAGTCCACTAGTGGGACAAGAGAAGCACCATCACCTATGTTACCTTTGGAGCGTCGCTCATGTGTTGTAGGTGAGGTGTTGAAGATCGTCTCGTTGTCATCTTCATCTTGATGGAACCATGTGGGGGGTGCATCGAAACAAGAGATAGGGTTGATTTCGGACCCCTCCACCAAGGGCCACGAAATTCCCCCCTCTTCCTCCATATATACAGCCCTTAGGGCATCGTTTAGACTTTGGGTTTTGTTTAGATTAAAAGTTCACCATAGCTGCAACTTCGCGTACTTCGTTTGTGTTCAACGACCAGACAAAGGCGTCACAGAACCCCACCTTGATCAATAAAGCTTTCATCTTATATTCGCAATATCCAGATTGCAATCTTAGTTTCTTGCTTGTTCTTCGTTTGCTTGCAGGAAACAGACCCTCGTGGTCAGGTTGATCGTGCTCCGGCGTGGTCAATAACCTCTCGGAGTTGGTTTAGCGATTGCTAAGGCGCGACGTCCTCGCACGTTCGTAGTCGGATCGTCAAAGTCGACTTCCACCAAAGCGAAATCCACCATCTCATCGAAAGACGGGACACCTTAGCCTCTATCAAGTGGTATCAGATTTCCAGGTTGCTCGGTGAGATTTTACAGTTTTTCGTAGTTTAGATCGAGTCTGTTCTTCATACCTACAGTCCACGAAAAAGCCACCAAAAAAAAATTAGGGTTAGTTCATCATATCCGAACCAATCTGAGCCTTTGCATAATCTTTTTAGGGTTTTGCTTTGTTGAATTTGCGGTTGCATCGTCGTGTCTAGTTGCTGGTCTTAGAGTCTAGTCTTTTAGAGTTTCGAGTTCTGGTCATAAGTTGTCACGCCGCCGCCGCACCATCATCATCGCCCCTGCCATCTACCACCACCGCTCCGAATCCGTATCCATATACCACCACCAATCCGTGTCCATATACCACCACCGATCCATATCCATATCCTACCACCGCTACCACCACCGCTGCCATATACCACCACCATATATCCACCACCAATCCGAGTCCTTGCTTATTAGGGTTGTTTTCGAGATCCATCTAGATTCCGATTCGTGTTTCCTTGCCGGAGTAGGTTTCGGAAAAAAAAAGAGTCGGGTAGCCACGCTCCGTTTAGGCCCAAAATTTTTCGAAAACGCATTTTCAAAAAAAATTCTGGCTATCCTATTTTTAGGTGTTTCTGAGTGTTTTGAGACAGGTGCCATTATAGGAAGTTTTTTTTGACCCGTTTCCAGTTTTTGGGTCCGAGCAGTCAAAAAAAAAATTTGGTCAAAAAAATTTCGTGCCCATCCTGTCAGTTTGAGTTAAGAAGAGTTTTGAGACACTCGCCATTATAGTGATTTTTCGCAAAAA